>NC_134484.1:439072440-439149940 GCF_040206685.1 Ascaphus truei | reverse complement strand
GGCAACATGGGGCTTACCTGTAGTGCCACTTTAGGGAGCCAGAAGTAGTGAGGCTTTTTTCCAGTCTGCCGGCAGTTTCAGTTGCCAGCTGTGAGCCTTCCTTCTGGTGAACACACACACACCATCCGTCCCCGATACTAAGCCCCGCCCCCGGCATATCCTGACCTCCAACCAATCCCCTGCTTCTACTCTAAGCCCCGCCCCCGGCATCCTGCTATTGGGGGGGGGGTGGAAATACTCACGGCCGCCGCATCCTCCTCACGCTGCCCTCGCGCACCACAGCATCCTCCTCACGCTGCCCTCACGCACCGCCGCATCCTCCTCATGCTGCCCTCACACACCGCCGCATCCTCCTCACGCTGCCCTCGCGCACCGCCGCATCCTCCTCACGCTGCCCCCCGCGCATGGGACCAGTCACCAGGGGCAAAACCTGGGACATTCCCGGGACGGATGGGCAACCGGGCCAGCCCAGCAAAATCCGGGACTGTCCCGGCAAAAACGGGACGAATGGTCACCCTAACTGTATAGCAAGTCTGTAAAGAGGTCGTAAGAAAAATGTTTATCACACAGCATATTATAATTGTATATGGTAAGGCTGGCAGAAAAAAAAAGTGGTATTACAAAGTGCATTTGACATGAATACAATGTGAGCTTATTCCCCCCAAAAATGTGTAACATTTGTAATACAGTACCATAGTTGATTTACTGCCATTTATAAAATTCACAACAAAATGTTTTTTTGTTTTTTCTTGCTGACTGTGATATGGGATATTTGAATCTATTGCAGAGCTGGTGTATAGGCACTTGGGATATGTAAATCATCGCTTTCATTTGTCTTTGCAGCGTGAGAAACTACTGTAAAACTGGTGCAGTTCTAGCCTTGTAGTATGTAAGTCATGATGTTATGGAATATCATAGTTGTAAATATTCCAACTGGAGAAAACTTGTGATCAAACTTGAACATTCAGTGTATAGGTAAATTTAATGAAACACTGTTAATTTCAGGAAAAATAATGTCATTGCAATAGAGCAATCACTCAAACCACTGACATTTTACTGTTAATCTCTGGCTCATTCCTGGTCACTGCAACTCAAAGAAAAAGAAAGAAAAAAGGTAAGGACCATTTATGAGAAATGGATGAAGAATAGGTTTTTCTGTTACCTCGGAAGACCGGGTAGAGGTTAGTAATATTCTTATGTGAAGAATACTGTACAATATAAACCTACAAAACCATATACTGTATTAGATTGTTTATATACAACAAATTAAATTTAATTTAAAAAACAACACCTTAACCTGTGGAACACATAAACACCATATGTTGTGGCTGCAAATGTGTTGTAAGGAGCCTAGAATGATACTCGGGTGGCTGGATATCTAAGGTAGTAGTAGATCAGGGTAAAGCAATAGATGTCGCTTACCTAGATTTTAGTAAGGCCTTTGACACTGTCCCACATAGAAGACTGATAAACAAGTTTAAATGTTTGGGATTGGACTCTAAGATATATATATATATATATATATATATATATATATATATATATATATATATATATATAATCCAATGCACAGCCGGCACACCATATGCAAGTAAATAAGTTTTGGTGCTTATCCCATAAAGCAATAACAGACCATACGATACCGGTTGCAACACGACATCAAGGGACAGCACGCAGGTAAGTAAATCAAAAATGTTCTGTATTTGATAGAAGACACAAAAACCATTTTTTGGTTTTTGTGTCTTCTATCAAATACAGTACATTTTTGATTTACTTACCTGCGTGCTGTCCCTTGATGTCGTGTTGCAACCGGTATCGTATGGTCTATATATATATATATATATATATATATATATATATATATATATATATATATATATGTTTATTTATATAGTGCCATTAATGTACATAGTGCTTCACAGCAGTAATACACGTGACAATCATATAATGGAATAACTTTTATAGTGTTATGAACACTCTGATACACTTAATAGCAGTACAGGCATACCCCGGTTTAAGTACACTCACTTTAAGTACACTCGCGAGTAAGTACATCTCGCTCAATAGGCAAACGGCAGCTCACGCATGCGCCTGTCAGCACGTCCTGTACAGCAATACCGGCTCCCTACCTGTACCGAAGGTGTGCGCAAGCGGGGAGACTATAGAGCCTGTTACAAATGCGTTATTTACATCAGTTATGCACGTATATGACGATTGCAGTACAGTACATGCATCGATAAGTGGGAAAAAGGTAGTGCTTCACTTTAAGTACATTTTCGCTTTACATACATGCTCCGGTCCCATTGCGTACATTAATGCGGGGTATGCCTGTATTGTTAGTTGTGACAGCCGTAAATCACGGTAGACAATTTGAAAGGGGTAAATAATATAACATTATAGGAAGTGATGTATAAATACATGGGTATTTATACATCACTTCTTATAATGTTATATTATTTACCTCTTTCAAATTGTCTACCGTGATTTACGGCTGTCACAACTAACAATACTGCTATTAAGTGTATCCGAGTGTTGATAACACTATAAAAGTTCTTCATTAATTGAAAGGGTGCACCCATATAAAGGGATATTCTTTATGTTTGTAAGTTCTTATGTCCAATATGTATAGTCTCCATCTGGAACTATTATCCTTGGGTAGCACCACTATCAGTATAGAGCAAGTGTTTATTTCTCTTCCAAGTCATATAAATAACCAGTAATATAAATAACACATAACGGGAAGAAGTGCTTCAGACATAAAAGTTACATTTAGGAAAAGGAATCCCTGCTCCGAAGGGCTTACAATCTAATTGGTAAGTAGGAAGAACGTACAGAGACAGTAGGATGGTGTTCTGGTAAGTGCATCTGCAAGGGCATGGTCGATGTATGAGGTATCAACCATGTAGCTACTCATATGTTTCGTGGTGGAGGTGAGTTAGAGGTGGATAGAGAGGGTGCTGGTTGGATATTGAAGGGAAGTCACAAAGAGATGTCAGCCATCTTGACTTCCCTGTTTGTGACGACAAACTCATTGAAGGGTTCACTGTGCATGAGCAAACCCCTGTCAGTGCATCTGCTCTCCATCTTCAGAGCAGGACTCTAGGAGATGTGGGTTTGCCGACCCAAAAGGCCCACTTATCAGAGACATATCACAAGTGTATTTTGTACATGCTGCGTGTCCTGATCAGTAAATACTTTTTGCATTATGTTTTTCCTCTTTGTCTATTTATCCTGAGGTTTGGAACTTTTGACAAGTGTCCCCAGAATTATCAAGAACTTGGTATTGTTCTAATACGCTTGACTATTCCTTGAAATTTGGGAGTGTATCAACCAAACAAAAATCACAATTACACAATATCAATTAAACTATGTTCTTATTTATGTTTCCATCTTTATGATCCTCAGAGTTACTGTACTCCTCAGAACCATTTAAAGCTGCAGATCAAGTAATATCCTACATGTGCTTTTTTTTAAATAAATGTGTTCTGTACTGTAACAGGGGACTTATCCATGTTCAGTAATGTGCCTTTAATCTAGCAGTGTGGTAGTTAATTACTAAACACCACCTGCCTGATTAGATTGCTTACAAAAGCCTGCCTTTGAGACAGGAAGTGGCTCCTTAGCTCTGACTGAGAGCTAACCTTTGGAGATACAGAGGAGTGTTCTTTTAGACTCCCAGGAGAGAATGACCAAGAGAACACACATCTCTGGAGCTGACCGGTCTTGAGCTCTGCCCAGCATAGCTGATTGCAAGACACCAAATAAGACTTCTAAACCTGGATGCTGATATTTTCTGTGCACGTACGGGTGCGGTTCCAGGAGAGCAGAGAAGCTTACTTTACAGCAAGAAACAGATAAGACTTTCATAATTAAGAGACTGCTTATATCTGCTTATTTCTTGCTATATGTTTTAGGGCTGCGAGACATGCTTGACTTATGGAGTTGTGAATTAATTGCATGGTATGTTCACTAGAGATACTCCCAAGTGAATAGAAGCTTTGTTCCCCCCCCCTGTGTTTGGATGATTTCCTGATGAAAAGGAAAAGGCACAATAAAGCCTATTATAATTTCACCTTATAAAGTCTCCAATTGTGTACCTCTGTGAACGTCCGTCTACATATGGTGTCAGAAGTGGGATAAGAGGTGTCTTTGTAGTTAAAAAGGACCGGAGATTTATATGTGAATTTTTTTTTAATGCTTTTTGCCTACAAGCAACTTATAAAAATAAAAAAAACCTCATGCAGCAGAGATCAGAGTTAAAGGGACACACCACTGAAACTTACACTGCATTGAAACTTACAAAACCACAGATGGACTCTTTGCCCCAATCCCAAGAGGAGAGAGACTGCTGAAGCAGCTAAAACTTTATTTGCCTATCACAAAGCGTAATATGGTCATTGAAATAGGGGTTTTGCCTTCCAGCCATAGTCAGAGTTCAAGAAGTGAGTCAGCCCTTAAAAGGGATAGGTGTTTGTTGTTTTCAAAAGTTTCGCTGAAGCAGTGAATACAGATGGTGACCAACGAGTGGTACTGATTTTGCAAATAAAGGTTGCCACACCGCATAGGGCTACCAGCTGTGAATGGAGTATATGCAGAAAAGTGTGAACATTGATACAAGACTGTGCTAAAGCAGGGGAATTTTTAGCAAACAAATGCTGAGTGTAAAATTGCCCTATAAAGGAAAGGGTTTTTCAAAGCCAATTGCTGAGTGTTGAGTCCACTGCAAAGAATGTTTTTTTTTTCTGCAAGTAAAAAAGTATGCCTATTATTTTGGGAGCAAAACAGACACCCAAAGTGTGAAGTGTGAATGCCATAATACCCAAAGATGAGACTGAAAATTACTGAACTCAGGCAGAAAACCAAATTCTGTTGCTGAAGCGGAGGGATTTAACCTAGCAAGTAAATGGTGTATAGCAAATAGACTTTTTTACCTAGCAACTGCACATCTTGTATACCTGATGGGAGAAAGTGCATGCACAGTACTGCTGATATTGAAAAAAAAAATTACCCAAGAAAGAAAGGTCTACGGGGATGCCTGTGAGAGCTGCGACCTCTACAAGCAAAATATGCCCATCTGTAGGACTACCACAATTGGGGGTTCTAGCAAATACAGTGGCAACAGCTGCAATAGC
This sequence comes from Ascaphus truei, assembly GCF_040206685.1. Lineage (NCBI taxonomy): Eukaryota > Metazoa > Chordata > Amphibia > Anura > Ascaphidae > Ascaphus > Ascaphus truei. The sequence goes on along the minus strand of NC_134484.1, from coordinate 439,144,808 downwards.
GCCTCCTGAGGTCAGGAAGAAAATTACACCCGATAGCCTAAAAATGGAGGACAAGATGCAACGTTCCTGTAATGAACCCTACCCCACGGAAGAGTGGCCCTTCCAGTCCAATAAAGAGGAAGACATCTCTTACGGGGAACCCGAACCGAGTCACACCCACAAAACACCCCAAGAATGGTGGGGGTGCCTGAACTCGGCATGAACAGAAAAGACCGCTCCCTTTGATGACGAATATGATCAGCAGGAGACAGAGCGGGAGCAGTGGATCACCAAATATTTCTGTCAGCTAAAGCAGCTGCAAGAAAAGCCTGGCGTATATAATGAAGCTGCTAAAATTTCAAATGAAGATGGAGACCCCAATATCCCTGAAGGGACGGTGTCATCCAAATCAAAAAGGCGGAAAAAGAAAAAGAAAAGCAGTTCTTCACTTACGGTGGAAGGAACAGACACGTCCGCAGATCCTATGGAGGAAAAGGGAGACCGAGTTGCCCTGCAGCCTAGAGAAAGTGGAGAATTCGTCCCGCGGGTAACCGAATATCCAGAGGGCCCAAGGCAGAAGTCGTGTACCCCAAAGAAGTGTCTGTCCGGTGCCAACAGTGAGGAACCCTCGGCCAACCATCCCAGGGAAGTGGAGTCGGAGCCAGTGAGTGGCGATCCCTTGACCAGCCCTGAAGATGCACTGCAAGCTGCCAGGCATGACTGTGATCTACTCTGTGAAGAATTGGAAAGGGAGAGAAAAAATAATGCTGAGCTACAGAAGACTGTGCTCGCAATTTACTCTGCGGCCAAGACCGAATTGGAGGATCTCAAGACTGAGCTAGATACTGCAAAGGCTACTATTTCCGCCATGGAGGAAAAGCAGAGCCAATCTGATAAAATGGTGGCTACGCTAAAGCGGAAGTATGAGGAGGCACTGAAGCAGATGACAGTCTTCCAGCAAGAGGTTCACACTCTTCGCATAGAGCTGAATGCCTCACAGCAGGAGGTCAACAGTGTCCGGATAGAGGTGGACGTATCTCAGAAAAAGGTTCAGACACTCCGCAGAGCACTGGATGCCTCACATCATGAGACCAACAGCTGCCACACAGACCTGGAAGTTTCCAGAAAGGAACTACACAGTCTCACTGAGGAGCTGGACATTGCTAAAGAAACTATTGGTAATCTTGAAACAGATCTCAAAGTATCTCAGAAGGAGCTTCAGACCCTCAACCTAGAGAAGGAAGTCTCACGCCAGGAGATTGTCATTCTCAAAGCAGATGTGCGTAAATGGAAGGAGGACTGCAAAGAGGTCCTGAAGAATACAGAGACTGAAAAAGGAGAAAATTCAAGATTAAAAAGAGAAAACTTAAAACTGAAAGAAGAAAATTTTTAGTTAACAGAAGTCAAGGAAAAGTTTGACGCAGAGCACCGACTGCAGAACCAACTGCAAGGTCTGCGTACACACCTCCAGTATGCTGAGGAGAAGCAGCAAACGCTACAGGAAGAAAAACTGCAGGCTGCTAAAGAGGTACAAGCGCTGCAGGAACGTCTGAATACCCAGTACGTCCCCACAGAGCAGTATGAGGAGCTAAAGGCCAAGCTGCATGTCTTCAGAGCATCGTTGGAAGCGGAGCTTCGATACCAGGTGACTCTGTGTGAGAGGGAGCGTGAGAAGGCTCAGAAACTGGAGCAAGAGCTGGAGAGACAGAGAGACTGTTCCATTCCCTTGAGTCAGTACACCAAGGAGAAAACAGACGCAGCGGCAACCTTGACGACAAAAATTACAGAGCTCCAGAATATGAAGGAGATTCTGATACAGATTCCTCCAATACGGAAAAAGGTATTGGCTCTGCCCAAGCACCAGTATCCCACAGTAACTAATGCCCATAAGGACAAGGGTACAGTGAGAGTTGGGGACTCCACGCAACTTCAAAAAAAAAATGACGAAGTTTGAGCCACCAAAGAAAGCACTAGCCAAACCTACAGCTGCCCAACAGGCAACAAACAGAGGTAGGAGTGCAGAATCAAAGCCAGAAGAATCCTTAGCTGAAGAAGCTGAACTGGCGACTCTGTGGTGTGGAGAAGCTGCAGAAAGACCACTTCAAGAGCAGAAAACTCTAAGGGCTAGTCCTAACTGCTCTACAACTGTTGCCATACACTTTGTCTACAAAAAGAGGAGTGCCCGACGCAACAGAAATCTCAAGACCGCGCACGCAATAAAAAGACTTTACGTGGAAAAAGTCCTCCTCGAGCGACTGAGGAGTGCTGATCTCAAGCATCTTCGGGAGGAGACAAAAATAAACTGGAGAAAGGGCTCCAATCCCAGCGGGACAGAGGGTTCTCTTCCTCCATCCACTCTCATTCAACTCACAGAGATATCTAGAATGAGAGTGGAAGGATGGGCTTTGGCCATGGTAAGCCCGAGCTTCTCACAAACAGGGGAGGTATGTAACAGGGGACTTATCCCTGTTCAGTAATGTGCCTTTAATCTAGCAGTGTGGTAGTTAATTACTAAACACCAACTGCCTGATTAGATTGCTTACAAAAGCCTGCCTTTGAGACAGGAAGTGGCTCCTTAGCTCTTACTGAGAGCTGAGCTTTGGAGATACAGAGGAGTGTTCTTTTAGACTCCCAGGAGAGACTGGCCAAGAGAACACACATCTCTGGAGCTGACCGGTCTTGAGCTCTGCCCAGCATAGCTGATTGCAAGACAACAAATAAGACTTCTAAACCTGGATGCTGATATTTTCTGTGCACGCACAGATGCGGTTCCAGGAGAGCAGAGAAGCTTACTCTACAGCAAGAAACAGATAAGACTTTCATAATTAAGAGACTGCTTATATCTGCTTATTTCTTGCTATATGTTTTTGGGCTGCGAGACATGCTTGACTTATGGAGCTGTGAATTAATTGCATGGTATTTTCACTAGAGATACTCCCAAGTGAATAGAAGCTTTATTCCCCCCCCCCCCTGTGTTTGGATGATTTCCTGATGAAAAGGAAAAGGCACAATAAAGCCTATTATAATTTCACCTTGTAAAGTCTCCAATTGTGTACCTCTGTGAACGTCCGTCTACATGTACTATGAGAAAATACTGTAGCATTTAAAAAAAACTATTCTGAATGACATTTTAAATGTATTATAATGTGACAAGCATTTTTTGTTTCTATAGCAACTATTTACAAAGTTACACCCCCTTCCTCTTCTAAAACAGGCTCTGACACACCCCTTTTTGAGCCCTGCCCTCTATCTAGCAGTGCACCAATTGTATCTAGTGACTGCCTGGTCACATGATCTTTCCCACAGAACTTTCCATCTTTGGTCCTCTTCTGCTGTGCTGACAGCCATTTAGTGAACCCCCGAACCGAATCTTCGCTGATCAATCACAGCAGAACGGATCGATCGGCAACGTAGCTAATTACATATCATTGTGTGCATATATTAAAGGGAAAAAAAGGGGGGGAGGGGGAATAAAAAAATAAAATGTTAAAAAAAAACACTTGCTTTAACAAACAGATCAAACAGTCTCTGAGGTTTTACAGCAGAGAGGAAAGTGGGCAGACTGGGTGGGCTGAGGACTTCTTGTCTCCAGTCATATTCTTTATTTCTATATATATATATATACTGTAAGTAGAGATGGGTGGGTTTTTTTTGCGCATTTGGATCTGCCTCGGATTGGTCACTGCCCTTGGTCTGCGCACTGATGCGAACAGTCACAAGAAGGCAAATCCGCCGTTTCTAATTATTATTGTTATTTTAGAGAGCAATCCGAAATCCATTGCCAGGCACGGATTAACACGCAGGGGGTAGGGGAGTCTCTTGCTCTCCAAATTAATCTGTGTCTGAATTTTAAACAATCTGGCCACGGATTGTGGAATCCGCAGATCAAAGTCTTAAAAATCTATCCGGTTTGTATCCAATGGCGGATTTGGGTTGATCCGTGCAGATTTTTTAGTGCCCAATCCGCCGAAGGATTTTGGTGGGGGTGGGATTTGGTCTAAAAATTCGGGACATTTTGGGAAACCGATTTGGACTGGTTCACCCAACTCTATCTGCAAGAACATTTGATGTACCTGTAGGTTGGGATAACTTTTAGCGGACCAACAATAGAGCTCTTCATAGATTCAATTATAGTGTACAGAGCTTTCCAAATCTTTTGGGTTTCATCCTTAAGGTTAAGTACGCTTGCGCCACAAACACTATTTTGTTTAGTTTAGTAGGTATTGCGGTTTAGGGAAACCGCAGGTGTTTAGGCAGCATTTGATTTACACTTTGAGTTGATTTATCAATTTATTTGTTGCGCTTTTTGTCTGTTTCACACTTGCAGAAGAAATCTTTGAGGTTTTGAAAGCTCTGTACACTATAATTTTATCTACAGTATGAAGAACTCACAATACGGCTACTACAACTATGCAATGAATAAGCTGCGTGTGAGAAAGGGGCGGGGCTATCCCATCATTTCACCCATGGTGCGTGCCAAACGTTGCAATAATGTTGGCTCCATCCGTAGTTCAAAGAAGACTATTAGTAAAATGGCCAAACATGCAAGGTCAGTGTTTTGAGTCTGTTCAATTAACACCGGAAGTGAAGCCTGTAACATCCATTATTATAGAACAGTTGAGGGGTTAACCATGATTTTGCTTTTACAAAAAAAATCTTGATCTTCTGTGGAACCTACTTTAAAAATCATTTAAGCAATGCAACTTATTTAATTAGTGTCCTATGAATATAAGGCAGGAAAAACAGGCAGGTGCAGTGACGTCTTAAGTTACATGCAAGTAATGAGATATACTCAAGCTGTCTATTCTTTCACTGGCGCACATCTATCACCATCAAGTGTCTAATTTATGGAGACACTGAAGGTTAAATCATTTTGTTACTTTACTAGCAGTTAACACCAAAAGGCAAATATTATTTGATTACCTGTCAGATTAAAAGGTTTTCCTTACTAGCGGAGCTTTATAAGGGTGACTCTTTTAAAAGAGACAGAGGTTTATTGTTTTATAGCATAGTAACACAGGGCCGGACCGAGACATTATTGTGCCCCGAGCAGACTAAAATGTTGGCGCCCCTGTAAAACTACAGCTGAACCCTGTTATAACGGGGTCCACATAATGAGACCATGTTATAACCGGGATCGTGAAATGGCGGCCGCGCAAGGACTTACCCGGCATCTGCAGCTCTCCCCGCTCTGCTGCTCTCTCCTCTCCCTGCTTCATCAGTCTGTGTCCACGTGCGTGGTGCACATCTCCAAGGCTTTATTTTTATTTTTTATTATGACATTCAATGCTTTATTGCTAACGGACACACATACATACACACACCTTCCCCTTACACTAATCATGTTATCATACCATGCAGGAATAGAAACCATGACCCTTCATACACTAGTAGCAATTCTGGTGCTGCCACACCATAGGACTGGTGTGATGTCATTGACTCTATCAACAAACTTAACTTCTACTGCACAGTACTGAAAGTCAGCGAATAGTAGCGATTCCCTAGCTGCTACACCATAAGATTGGTGTGATGTCATTGACTCTATAAACAAACTTAACTTCTACTGCACAGTACTGAAAGCCAGTACTGTGCAGTAGAAGTTAAGTTTGTTGATAGAGTCAATAACATCACACCAATCATTTGGTGTAGCAGCTAGATAATCACTACTGGTCTATGAAGGGTCATGGTTTCGATTCCTATATGGTATGGTAAAATTATTAGTGTAGGGGGGATGTGTGTGTGTGTGTATGTGTGTCCGTTAGCAATAAAGCATTGCATATTATTTAAAAAAAACAACCTTGGAGATGTTTTTAAATCAGGAGCCACGCTCACACCGCGTTATTCGCGGTTCCGCATTGTAGCGGATCGCTCTATAACGGGGATGAGCTGTATTATTGAATTTTTTTTTTTTTCAAATTTCAGATTCATGCCCCGGGGCGATCTGGATGAGTGGATACTCTTACATCTTTTGGGCAGCTAGGAGAGCGACGTTTCAGCCGGCACTCAGACATCGCTAGGGTATTATGTTTGGGGACGAGGGGTATACAGTGGACTCGTGTCCTGCGTAACAGGCAGCGGTATGAGCTCCTGGTCTTCCATGTGGGGGGTAACGATCTGTGTCAGCGGGGGATGCTAGAGTTGCTTTGTGACATGAAGCAGCATTTGGGGCAACTATTACTGTTATTTCCAGGGGTGGTAATGGTCTGGTCAAAGGTGGTGCCTAGATTGTTTTGGAGGAGGCAGGGATGTCAAGGCGGTTGAGCAAAGTAGCGCAAACTTAACAAGGGGATGGCAAAGTTTGGCAAAGAGTTGGGGGGTGTCTTTGTCTGGCACAGAGAATTGGAGGAACCAGAAGTCAGTCTTTATCGTGGTGATCGGGTTCATCTGGCCGAGATGGGCATGGACATTTTCAATGTGGGCATGCAGGAAGGCCTTGAGGCCGTGTTGGTGGAGTGGTGAGGCCAGTTTAAGGTGTTAATAGTCTACCTTGTGGCGAGGGTTTCAGTGGGTGCCAGATTGGGTCCTAGTGCAGATGATGGGCTAATGCCCTGTGTTGTTTCGGGCAGATGGCGTAAGACCCGTTTGGTATATATTGCAATGGTGGCTGAGTCGGTTATCTGGCCTTCAATGGGTGTCATGTGCCTTGCGGATGCGTGGGCTCAAGACACAGCCACGGGCAGACTGGCACAGTCCAGTTCATGGGGTTTGCTCTAGGGTTAAAAGTTGGAATTAATAAAAGCTGTGACCATTATACCCATATACAGGGTGGCGTGCTTTATGTGTCCGTGTCCATTATTGGGGGAAGAAAGGGGAGGAAATGTGAGGCATACACGCGTCATGTCCCACAATCACCCAAACATCAGAAGATCCTAGACAGAACGACTGAATTTTTCTTATGATTAAAGCCTATTTTCTGCCTTTCAACCAAAAAGAATTGTGTCTTTATTTTTTCTCTCTGCTTATACACAAGCTCTGGCAAAGTGAAATATTTTTTTCCCCCTAATAACTTATTTCATTCTCATTCTGCATCTAAAATATTAAGACAGGAAACAATAATTTCATATGCCCATATATCAAACATTTTATGAACTGTCCTTTTTTATATTTAGTTGAGTGTAATTTGTGTTCGGCGGAAGACAAACAAAAAAAAAATACATTACTCCTCACAAAGGAAATCATAAATCCTTCCTAATCCAGTAACTGGCAACAAGGTTGTTTTCATGATCAATACCCTGCCTATGTTTTTATCTGATTGCAATATCACTACATGCTTTTCCATTCTAAGATGGTAAGCAATCTTTTCTTAAACATATATTGTGTTTTTGCCATCATGTTCTCTAAGGATGTACTATATATTCCATACTTTCACTGCTCTTGAGCTTCAATATTCTAATATTGTCATTAAAGTACATTTGGTAATAATATAATTTATAATAATCATTTGCAGTGTATAAAAGTAATTTTCTCTGATATTATGTTGCTTGTGTCAGCATTCAAATTAAAGAGTAGTTATATACAAATGTAGCCAGGGTTATTGTTCCCGCTGGTGTAATATGGTGGGAAATTCTGCAATATCACTGCCATTGAATCCCATGGAAATGAAATCAACGCAGTTCAGCTCCGGAGACCCCCTGCTTCAAACCTATTAAAAAAACAAAGTGTCCCCAGAAATTAGCTTTAAAGACATGTTCACTGACATTCTCAATTGTATTACATAGATACATACAGCAGTAGATGAGGTTGAAAAAATGTCATCCATCCATCAAATTCAACCAATACTAAATTTAGATGGCAGATACTTTATCCCATATTTGTACGTACAGTATATTGACCCAGAGGAAGGCAAACAAAAACCCCAAGTGAAATATCATCTAATGATATCTCATACGGGGAAAAATTAATTTCTTCCTCACTCCAAATATTGGCAATCAGATTACTCCCTGGATCAACATCCTTCCCATGTTTACATATTAGGTATATCCCTGTATACCTTTCCTTTCTAAAAAGATGTCCAATCTTTAAAATATATATATATCTATTGTATATTCCATCACAGTCTCCATAGGTAATGAATTCCAAATTTGAACTGCCCTTACTGTAAAGAACCATTTCCTTTGTTACTGGTGAAATCTCCTTTCCTCCAACCTTAAGGGATGTCCTGAGTCCTTAGTACTGCCCTTGGGATAAATAGTTATTTTGAAAGCTCCTTCTATTGTCTCCAAATATATTTGCATATAGTTATCATATCCCCTCTTAGACACCTCTTTTCTAAAGTAAACATCTAATTTATAAAGCTAGCCTCTCAGATTATCCATCCCCTTTATTAATGTGGTGGCTCTTCTCTGTACTCTCTCTAGATCCATAATGTATTTTCTAAGGAGTGGTGCCCAAATTGTACTCCATATTCATGGTGTGGTCTTACTAATGCTTCATAAAGGGACATAATTATGTTTATTCCCCTTACAGCCATAGTCCATTTAATGCAAGATAAGTTCTTGTCTGCCTTTGCAGCTACTGCATGACTTTGGGCACTATTGCTAAGCCTGCTTTATACTAGCACTCCTAAATCCTTCTCCGCAAGGATTCTCCTAATCTATCCCAATTTCATTTGTAAATTGCCTGTTTACTCTTATTTCTAAAATGCATAACCTTACATGTATCTGTATTGAACCTCATCTGCCATTTACCTGCCCAAGTTTCCAGTCTCTCCAAGTCCTTCTGGAGAGAAATTACATCCTGCTTGGATTCTACTACCTAAAACAATTTAGTGTCACCAGCAGAGATGAAGACTTTGCTCTCGATGCCAACCTCAAGCTCATTAATAAACAAGTTAAAAAGCAGGGGTCACAGTACCAATTGATGATGTTTATACATAATTAAAAGGAAAAGAATAGCACGTTTTAACATTCAATTATTACTGCTTTGTCACAAAATGGAACCTAACCTCTACTGCATCGTAGGGATAGAAAATGTTGTGGACTGCAAAGAACCCCCCTCTCATGTTTTACTGAGACCTTACCAATCGGATTCCTGAATCGACACCTTAATAGTTAACTGTGCTCTGGAATAAAAGCTTTTAAATTTCCCTCTGCTATTTTTTTCCTGTTAATTCACCTTTGTGGCTAATTTAATGAGCCCCCGCTGTTAGTGCAGAGAGCTCTGAATACAAGTATTATCGTTTTATAAAACCCCAGATTGCCGAGTTTCTATTCCTGGTCGCACAGCAGGAATACTTTCTGGGACTACGCTGTTATTATTTTTCTTTCAGATTTTTCTTTCTAATTTACTGGTGTTTGGAACAATATTACTGCACTCATAATGTCACACGTGTTCCAATTCTAATAATGATACATTGAACAAGAATATCCTGCACATCCTTGGCCATTTCCTTTAGTTTATTCTGCCCTGCAATGGAAAGTTTACATTAAAACCCGGGATATTTCAAGGGCAATAGGGAAAAAAATAGAACTGTATGTCTTCATCCTTTGTTTGGACCTATGAAATGGTTTTGATACATGTTCTTCTTTTCTTAAACAACACTGCAGATGTCATGAAAGTATAGTAATGGCAATGTAACTGCCCTGATCGATCGCCTACGTAGCAGTACTCTGGTCACACAACATGCAGTGGCACATACAGTAACTTGAATATACATTTATTTGCCACTCTCGCTCTTTCAGTCTGATGATTCCATTAATCACTTTAGTACTGGTAGGGCCTGCAATCTGAATAATAGCTCATTTGTCCTTTCAAAATAAAATACTAGCCAGCCAGCATAAATAAAGTAAGTAAAACGTTCTACTTACCCCTGCCATCATGAAGGGCGTCCTCATCACCATACTGCAGGTCCATGTCCTTCGTGGGCAGCAAGAGTACATGGAAAAATACAATCTAATGGCCACTAAACCCCTTAATCACCGTAGTGATTAATAACCGCTATAGTAATTGAGGGGTTAACCCCATCCCCCGCTACCCACCCAGGAGGCCTAACCACTCACCCCGGGACCACTATACCCACCCTCTACCTATTGATTGGCACAGTGGTATATCATACCCATATAATATGGACATGATAAGCCACTATAGCACTCAATGGTCAACCTAATAAAAATCATTAAGGCCAAAAATACACAATAATTAAATAAATATACAAGCACCTAAACACCCCAACAATAAAATAATTTAAAATCCTAATAGTACCCATTAATAACATTTATCTTTCACTAAAACAGCAAAAGAATACAAATTATGTTATTCCAAAACATAAGAATAAAATTAAGTAAACACCTATCCAACCAATTCAAGAAATAAAAGAACTAGCCAACAAAACAATTCATTAATTTAAACCACAAGCCAACAATACAATTAATTAATTTAAAACGCTAACCAAAAACAAGCCATCCAATTTCAAAACAATTTTTATCAAAAGAATAAACAGAAATAGAAAAAATACCAATCAGTACAAAACAAGCATTTGCCAAAAAAAGCAGTGCCTGTCACTGTATTTATCTGTACCCTAAAGGGGCACAGATTAATACATTGGCAGTCAATGGGCAATGAAAAACATAACAATAAATACAATAAAAAAACTTGAAAAAAGACATTTACATACATTCAATATTTTTCTTACCTTTAGAATTCTTCACCCTCCGAATCCCTGCATATCTGCAAGCTCTCGACCTGCGACGTCATCACCCGCAATCCAACGCCATTCCTTGAAGAACAGCATCGGGTAAAAAAAAATCTTCTTTCTTTGATCTTCTGTCACCTTCTTCTATCTTCATCTGTCATTCTTTTCTTTAATCTTCTTTCTTCTTTTTTTTGTAATCAAATAGAGCCCCATGGTAAATCCAGCAACGGAAGTTGCCTCAATGTCTTCTTGTGCTGAGTTGTGGGTTCATGTTCAAGTTAAGGGGGGGCCTGGAGACAGGCATTTATCACACCTGTGATAAATTCTACCCCTTAACAACGTTATCAAGACGTATTCCTAGATAGGCTCTGCTCCAGAGGCTACCACCCAGTGTAAACAACATTTACAGACATTCATCAGATCAGCTGATCGGCTCTCCAGAGGTATATATATCCTCACCCAAGCCTATAAGAATCCACATACAGTACTTTATGTGCAATTCCAGCAATATTGCTTGTGATAATAAGACTGATACAGTACATATCACGGTCACAATTTACCTGGTCTGAGAATAAGAACATCTACTCGCATTTAGACCACTCTGATCTCCAATAACACTCATTTCAGTGCAATAACTAGGATATATTCTCTCTGCAGTTTGTTCTTTTAAAATTCGTTACTTTATTTAGGCTTCTTTTTGGAGTTTTATGTATAGACACTCCAACCAACTCTCACATTTTGTGTCCACACGTGTATTTAACTTTTTGAGCACTGCTCACAATAATGTTTATTTTAATATTTGCATCAATTCATACTGGGCATAATACTGGTTCCACTATAGGGACCAACCTTATATAACTAGTTCCCCAATCGAGTTTGTCTCTGTGCTGATGACATTTTGTGAGTGCTCTCAGATATAGGGATCTTTTCTCTATGGATCACTGTTCTCAAGCTGTGTATTAACCCTTGTCCCGTATGCAGGTCACGTGCCGTACGTGACAGCCACTATAGCAATGAAGAGGTTGTTGCCAGACTCAAAAGAGAATTGCAGTACGAATGGAAATTATTTTGGGGATATGTATAATGTTTCGCAAACTGGAGCACTGCTCCAAAACTGGCACAAACTGTTTCACTCTGTGACTACGTATTAAGGGGCTTCACCCCGTTCCTTTTCCCTGTTTCCTCTACTTGCGCCATGGACGGTCTGGGGAGTGGGTGTTGAAGGAGTTAGGTAAGGAGAGAGTCAGTGCAATATTATAAGAAGATGTATCAAAAGTCTATAACTGCAGTTTTCCATTCTTCTTACTGTATGTCAAATAAAGACGCACCGATGTACTGTAGACAGTGTTAACCTCTGGTCTACAGAGATCTGTGCCAAAGAATGTAAGAAGCGAGATTTCAAAGCTACATGTACATGGCACTACTCCCAAATTGATGCAGATACTCTGATTGATGTGTGCAGAAAATGGCACAACTTTTGATACATGTCACTGTTGGGGCTCATTCATTATCTGCCAATCGATCTGTTTTCAGCCAAAATTCTCAATTGAAGCCCCTTTGTCTTGCAGAGCAATGTTGACGACTCATTTGTCCCACCAGGCTCATACCAGTTTTTTTCTGTAAATGAAGCAATGCTGAAACAAATACTGTTGCAAATGAAGCATCTGGAGTTCCCATTAAGGGAGATTACTGATTGTATGAATGTAAACAACAAAAAGAAAAGTTGCCTAGTGCTGATGTTTCCAATTAAAAACACTGCAATCCCAATGTAAATTAGTTCAGAGCGATTTTCATTTAAGATGTAATACTTGCAGTCTGACATCACATGGTGAGGACACAATTTTAAGACCCAAGGGGATGATTCACGAAGCTCCACTGTAGGTTAATGCACCCAATCCAGCGTTAACTGCCATTCAAGTCAACGTCAGATTCCTACAAAGAAAAACTCCCATTGCTTCCATTTGAATTTGTTGTCACAATCATATGCTGGATTTCTGCACCCGTTTTGCAGCTGGTAAACTTTCATAAACAGCTACCAATGAATCAGTAGAGGACCTGTGACACTGACTCTGTTGATAAACATCCCCCCGCAGTATGCACATACGCTTTCAGATGGAGTAATACAACTACTCTGTTAATGGAAATGTAAATGTGCAGGACTGCCTTAAAATTGAGATTATTAAAAGTAAGTAATGTCAACCTTCAACCTTTCATAGATAACCCTGTAAGTATATGGATCAGGCAGCTTGTTTAGCCATTGATAACCGTGTCAGAATGCCAGTAGTGCATTTATAGGAAGGTGTACAGATTGGTAGATGAGGACCGTAATTGCCTTACTTTGCTTGGAGGTGATCACAATTATTGATCAGAATATTGCATTTTATGTTGTGCTAATGGCTGTGTTTTTGTATTGGTGATTTCTGATAAACTGTACAGTATTTCTATTTTCACCCGCTGCCCATGCGTGATATTGACTTTCTTTTATCTTGTTACTGTCACCTGTGACACTAATTTACTGTCCACCATCTTGTAACTGCAAACAAATTGGATTTAACACAAAACGGGATCCCATTGCTACACTGTACATTAAAATGAGGAGCCTAACTAGAGTCAACAGTGATTGCAGTACCATAAAAATAATGGTACTATTCTTGATTACTTACAATCTATAATGTGTTAGTACTTTGGAGAGAAAAGAACCCCAATGGAGAGCACTCAAACAGATGCACAATTTACAGAGAACAGGAAAGGGGGTGTGTGCAATGATGTGTGAAGTGTATACGTTAAAAACCATTTATTAGAGTCATAACTCAGATTAAAATAAATAGAACGCTAAGTACCAGGGTGATTGAGACTCAGATGAGCCAAAAAAGCGCAGCGAAAGTAAAAAAATACCAGGTCTCAAGTGTATAGTGTAGGCTGCTACCCTTGATGATATGTGCAGGGTAAAGCCAGATGGAATCAACACCCACTGGAATCTGTGTCAGTTAGTAGTTTGTCACAGATATAGCCACCTGTGGCTGTCAGTAGTCTAGCCTCAAGGTAGTAGTGAGTGGTGTTAAATATACCAGGTCACAAGGTATACAAAGGTAAGTATATCAGGTAAGTATTCACCATTGTAAACTCGCACAGGGACAGACCATGATCACCAGTAATAGGGTAATCCAGATCAGCAGGTCGCTGCTATAATCCCTGGGTGGTGCTGCTAGATCAAGGCACCACAGCAGTGTTAAAGCACTCACACACACTCACTGAATTCTACCTTGGCGCAGATATCATGGAGAGTACATCTGCTATAGAAAAGTGACCATGGGTCCAGTAGGTAGAAAAAAATAAAAATTGTAGTACACAAGTAGTGTCTACATACACTCGAAGGCAATAAAAACAACGAGAGAAGCTGGTAGCATAAAAAGGCAGGAACCGTGGTACTGCTTGGTAGCTGTACACACATTGGCTAATGCTTAGTGTCTCAGTGCACACACGATTACTGCTCGAATAAACTAGTTATAAGCTCAATGCTTCAAAAAAACTCTCTGTTAGGGAGTTAGTATGGGTTCAGGACGCGCTCCGATCACGAAAGTTAGTCCCGCCCCCTTGACGTAATGACGTCACTGCCATCTATAATGCATGACAGAAATGTCACACCGGATCCCTATTGCTGCACTTAGTGTACATATAGTTGGCGAGGCTTAGGCTGCGCTTATAGTGCCGGTGACGGCGACAGCGACACGACATTGTGTCAAAACAAATGCATTCCGCCATCGCGTGCGATTATGGTAAGTGTGATGTGACGGCGCAACAGAGCGACAGCTTGATCACGATCGCTGGAAGTCATCTTAATTTGATTTTTCCAGCAACCGTAGCCTGACGTCGCTGTCGTGTCACCGTCGCAATAACAGTAGCCTTAGTAAGTCTAAGGATTCTAATATCCAAAAGGCAACAATGATACAGCCATGTGGCCACCCCTCAAGGAGCCAGAGTATACTGTACCCTCCACTAATACAATGTATGAAAAGCATTAACATTTTAATATATAATCTAGACAACGACACAAGTGATATTATATACAGTGTAAATATAAACATTAAAATATCCCCATAAGCAGGTGTTGATGACGTCATTACATTGACGTCGACGAATGAGACCGCCAAACCAGGAAGTCACCCAAGATGCATGGATGTATTGTGATGTTTACCTACTATTGCAGCCTGTTTCACTGATAGATGTAACAGTTTCCCATGTTGTATAGACCTACTGTAGATCCCCATATGGATATCCACTCGTGTTTAGCTGCATGGATTCATCAATTTATGTAGGCATCATATGAGAGAATATAGATGATATACATATATAGGAGTGGCTTGTTATTTCCATTTGAGCATCACCTGTATGTACATATTTAACCATCTTTCGTATATAGCCACAGCACACTGTGTTATTACTATTATTCCTATTAATATTAATTCCTATTTGTAATCCTATTATTACTGCATGGTAAATCACTATATTGCATATTTACCTAGTATATAGATCTACTTACCTCTCCTATTCAGCATTGGTTTATCCTAGGCTCTGTATACACACAGCCTACCAAGTGCAATTTATAGATCTACAGTATGTGACCACGTGTGGTTTAATGTAGGTGCATCTCTATACCTTTCATTATATTGACTTCCAACATATTCGTAGTAAATCCAGATTAACATCGGCACACATGGCGTGGCGTTGAAAAAGCTTTACTTTTATTCAGTAAAGGAACATACCACACAGCAAGCGATGTTTCAGGCCCATACAAGGCCTTTCATCAGGTAAGTGTGACAAACAAATGAGCAGCAGTCTAGTTTAAATACCCCTCCCCTCCAATCACCGGATCCACCAAGAGTGACGTCATCAGACTGGAAGTGCCCGCCGTGTCCGGCTGCTAAAGGAGCCCCCGAGCACAGTGAGACAACAAGTCAAAGGAGGAACAACGAATCCACATAATCATAATATCCATCTATAAACAGAGACCGATTCATTGAAAAATCCATCATATAAACATCATACAAACGTATATAAATAACATAAATATAAATTCCGGTCTTATGACGTCACTCTTGGGGGATCCGGTGATTGGAGCGGAGGGGTATTTAAAGTACACTGCTGATCAATTGTTTGTCACACTTACCTGATGAAAGGCTGTATATGGACTTAAAATGTCACTTGCTGTTTAGAATGTTCCTTTACTGAATACAGGTAAAGCTTTTTTATACCAACGCTGTGTGTGTTATTTCATGCTAATCTGGATTTACTATGAATATGTGAGTGATACGCTTGCTATGGGATTGAGTGCTGCCCTTTCTTTGACTGTACCTATATATTGCTGAGTGCGGCCACACGCTATGGGGTGAACACCTTTTCCGCTGAAGAAAATAACTTTTAACTCAATGCTGTGGTATTTTTGGGACATTGCTCCCTTGCTGCTCTTTGTAGGTGTAATCCTCCCTGCCTGCTCCATAGCGAGTTTACATCGTATAGTCTACAGTACATATTTGGCTTCCTCAGGGTATTACTTATCATGGTGCTGGGTCCATGCAGCTGGGTGTTGGTGGAGAAAAGATGGACGCCAGAAACTTTGTAGTTATGAACAAGGTGGTCTTTATTTACATTGCAAAGTAATACAACTTCTCCAGATGCATTATTGCATTCCTGGAGAGGCCCATTCCATAACAGTGGAAGTATTGGCTTTAACAAACAAGATAACTTCTTTCTCTTGGTATTTATCCTCATTATACCTTCTGGGTCCCTTCTTGGGCTACCCCTGTATCTCTTTGGTCAATGAGACCTTAGGTTCTGTAACTTTCTCTGACCATCCTTTTGGCTGTTCTTCAGTGCTCGGATGGCAGAGGGGTCCCTTTCTATTGGGCCCTACCTTATACTTCTCTGGTCTGAGTACAAAGATACACAGCTTCAACCTTATGTAAAAAAATTGCCTTCATTCTTACAAGACACAACACAAATACTACACCTACTACAACATTTGAAATGGGAGGAAGACTACATTTTGGCTATTTGCATCGTAACATCCCTGTTGATGGTTAATACAAGTGTACAGGGATGTTACACTGTATCTTACAACTTAAACGAGTACAATGACATTGATAAAGAGCAGATTGATATTATCAAATGAATTTTGTTTGTACTGCAAAACAACTCATTCTGGTTCGAAGGGATCATTATTTGCAAATACAAGGCATACCCATGGATACCAGGTTCTCGCCAAGTTACGCCAAACTTTTAATGGGCTGGTGGGAGGACCACCATATCTGGTCCAACAACTTGTTGGGCACGAATTTGATGCTCTGGCAACCCTATGTAGATGACATCTTCATTGTTTGGAGGGGGGAGGAGAAGGATCTACAGACCTTCTTCCAACTATTAATTGTAATACATGCAACCTTAAATGTACACATGCCCAAAGCACAGACAAAATTGAGTTTTTGGACTTAGAAATTAGGATAGAAAAAAATGAGTTACAATCCCAAACATTCTTTAAACTAGTTAACTGCAATAACTTCATGCTAGCCACAAGTAGCCATCAGAAAAATTGGTTAGAAAATATACCATAGAGAATTTAGAAGACTAAAAAGAAAGTGTTCAAAGAATGAAGACTATATTAACCAAGCAAGTATACTCAAATATACATTTCTGGAAAGAAGATATGATAAAAGGGTAATCAATAAATCCATTGACAAAGTTAAAGGAGTAGAGAGAACAGACAAGCTCAAATATAAGGATAGAAAAGTACAAAAAAAATCTGCCTAATCACAAGAATTCATACAATGTATCACATACTATAACAGTGAAGCAAATATGACCAAGAAAATTCTTGAAAGACATTGGTATGTATTACAAAAAGATGACACCCTTAAAACAAGCTAGTTTCCTAAAACAAAAGAAAGAAAAATGCTGGCTAGAAAGGGGAATTAATGGATTCTTCAGGTTCATGTACTATAGAGGGTGTCACTGTAATTCTGGGCAATCAAACACACTAAATCCTATAATAGTAAAGCAGTGATATATTTGTTACAATGTAGTTGCAGAATTCAATACATCGGAAGGACAATCAGGACACTTAAAACTAGAATGTGTGAACATGTTCGGAACATCGAAAAAGGACTGGAGTCACATACTAGTGTCCAACCATTATAGGACAAAACATGGATGTAACACAGACACTTTAAGTTTCAGGGGAATGGAACTGGTGAGGGGGACGAGACTTCATTAAAAAGATCTCCCGGGGCGTGCGTGACATCATTGTGGATGCACGCGAGCTAGGGAATCTCCGTGCACTCTGCCAGTAGAATACACTATAACTCCTGATTGCCGCTCCGATCAGCCCTGCAAGACACCTCACCAGCCGGGGGAACCAGTGGGGATGGCAAAAAAAAAAGCCAGGGACCCCAGATCTCTCCCGCTACAGCAGAAGAAGGAGAAGAACAGAAAACAGAGAAGGAAGAATAAAGATGGCGCTGCCGAGCTGAGCGCACGCGAACGCACGGCTGCAACAACAACCAGGGAAGGTGAGAGGCAAGTTGCAGGACCTGAAGGGGACATGTTTGACAAAAAGGCCACACTGAGAAACTCGGCGGAGAGGACCACAGCAGGGGAGGAAGCAGTGGGGATAGCTGTTTCTGACACAGAGCTGAATATGGCAGAGGGAGACACGGTAATTACTAAACAGGACCCCAGAACATGCTTAAAGAAATGCAAGCAGGCTTTCAGTCAGCTCTGGTTAGAGCTGTTAAGGAATTTAAAACAGAAGTTTCTTTATTGGCTAAAAAAACTAGAGCGCTTGAAAAAAAATGAATGCGTGATTGTGACAAAAGGCGCTAACTACAATATAATTACTAAAATAAATAATGTGATATACACGTGCAATAATAAAAATGATACTGATAACCAGCTCAAACCCTCTGGTGGAGTTTGTGATGGCTTGACAAAAAATGGAAATTTCTTTACAAAATCAGGTAAATACTGACGATGAGGTCCTGCGTCTCAATGAAGAGATGAGAGCCATGAGGGATGGTATAGATGATCTAGAGAATTCTGTCATGTCCCTGACATGAGTCGGTCTCCGCAGAAGTCCTCCAGTCATAGTTACAAGATAGTATAGGAAGGTAGTGGGTGCTCCAACAGTCCTGGAATATTGTATATCTTCATCAATAGTGTGAAAAGTTAGTTACAAGATGGCAATCTTCTGATGGACAGAGCTCACAGAGCCCTAGGACCAAGATTTGAAGACCCCAAAAAAAGCAGAGATGTGTCCTAAGACTCCACCAATATGCAACCAAGGAAAGGATTATAAAAGGCTTAAGAAAGAGTGGCTTAATTGAATTTGAAAACAATTCCATCCAGATCTTCCAGTGATGGCGGTGCTCCAGGAAAAGGGTATTCATTACCAGTGGGCCTTTCCATTCCACTTGGTGGTTAACCATGAAGGCAGACATGTCTCCCTCTGTTACCCTGAGGAATCAGCATCTTTTCTGTGGGCACTAGGTCTGACTCCCAGGGAGGGCTCGGGCCAGCACTGAAGACAACGAGAAGATAACATGGGTGATGATCGATTGGCTGAGAGTGCAGTTGCCCAGAGATAAAAGATTCAAGACCGACGGTGGCTTTGAGGGACTCTCAGCGAGTCCGCAGCCATCACCTTGACCAGTGATTCGGCGACCCATGGCAACCCAGGAAAAGATATCCTGGATGTGTAGCTACATTTGTTTTCTCTCTTCTTTCCACTTTTCTCCCTGTGTCTCTCTATACTTTTTCCAATCTATTACAGTGACTGCTTAATATATGGTTTGGAATCTTCTGCCTGCTTCCTGGGTGCCAGTTTACTATAGCTGATCGTCAGATGAACCGGTGTACACACGGATTGAGTACCCCAGCGATGGGTGAGGGAGCATCGGCCCAAATACTTAGAAGGGCTGTTTTTTTCTTGTTTATAGATACAAAGGACACTAAGCCCCACCGACAAGCCGAGAGCAAATTACTGCTCGAAAATTCTAATGTTAAAAGACATTGAACACTTAAAGATAAAATGTGAAACCAGGTTTTTATATTTCTAACCGAGAAGCCTATCCCTATTAGAATATGTTAACACGAAAAGTTTTATACATTTATTTGTTCCATGGTTGTTAGGAATTGATGTGTTTCTTAGGCTCTTTTATATTCTAATCAAGCTGTGGTGAGGGCGCGATCAGGGGAGGGAGAGCAGATAGAGGAGGGGTGTGCAGGATCGGTGGCAATGCTGCATGCCCGATGTCAGGTCACCCACAGTAGGGCCATATGCCCTCCAGGCCAGGCTACGTAGAGTCTGGCCGAAAATTTGGGATATGTGGCTGGTTGCACTCATCTTATCTTATAGTTTAATTTTTGCTGTTTTTGTTTTTCCCCAAATTCCTGGAGGGGCGAAGTCCCTTCCCATTGTTTTTTATCCCCATATGTTCCCTACAACCATTAAAGTTTGTTCGCTCAAAACTTTCACATGAGAGAGAGAGACACGACATTGGAAATTACTAGTCAAGCACCATTGAAGTTAGTATCCCTGAATGTTAAAGGTTTTAACAATGGTAAACGTAGACTCGCCCTAAAAGAATTTAGAAACTTGAAAGCAGATATTGTTTTTTTTTGCAAGAGATGCATTTTGATACCCAGGAACCCCCAAACACCTTTAGCGGGACATACCCCATAGCATTTTACACTTCTTTTACTAGCAAAAAAGAGGGGTTGCGATACTGATTAAATGGGACATCTCGTTCCAGGCATTGGAGGTTAAGAGAGATCAAGGGGGGAGGTCCCTAGTGGTTCACGAGCTTCTTTCAGGCCAACATATCACGTTAGTGAATATCTATGCACCCAACGAGGGACAAATTGATTTTTTAAGGGAAACACTGTATTCCATGGCAGACAGCCGAGAGCAACTATTGATATTGGGAGGTGATTTTAATATGGTACCAGATCTGGATAAGTCCACCCACCCAGATCAATCACACTCTGCTATGGTATATAGTGTAGGAAAGAAATGTGGACTACTACTTAAAGAATATGGTCTGTGGGATGCCTGGCGTAACTCAAATAAAGGACAGAGGGATTACTCCTTTTATTCACCCCCACACAATACCTACTCCAGAATTGACAATATTTGTATCCCCAGGTATTTTGGAGATATTGGTCCACTCAGATATAGGGCCTATCACGTGGTCAGACCACGCCCTGGTGGCGATCCTGTTCGATTCTCCATTTGCTAGGACTAAATCATTCCACTGGAATCTCCACCCAGAGATTATCACACAAATTGGCGACTCGCTCAAAATTTATTTTTATATCAACAATGGCTCTGTAGAATCAATATCAACACTATGGGAGGCACATAAGGCCACAATCAGAGGACATTTCAATAGCATCACACAGAAAGAGAATAAAAATTGAACGGAAAAAAAATTTAACAGGAAAAATTGTAAAATTAGAACAATCGCATAAAAAGAACCCAACAAGGAAAATGTATAAAATCCTGACCCAGGCAAGGGAGGATCTTAAGGGGGTGCAATTAGAGGATGTAGAGAAAGCTCTTAAGTGGACTAAGCAAACGTATTATGATAAGGGAGATAAGACTAATAAACTTAGAGGAATCAGGTCGAGAGCATTAGTCCCTGCTATCAGGTTAAAAGGAGGAGAAGTGACTTATAACCCCTCAAAGATAGCAGAGGAATTTGCTAAATTTTATACGGATCTCTATGATCTCGACAATTCAACTCCGAATGCTAAAGTCCTGGACCTGACCCAGATTGAGGCCTACCTTAGAGATTTTTAACCTCCCAAAACTATCGGTGGAAGACCACAAAGTCTTAAATGCAAAAATAATCCGGTTACAGTTAGTAAGGGTGGTTAGCTAATTGAAGCCATCAAAGGCTCCGGGCCCAGATGGTTTCTCAAATCTGTATTACAACATTTTTATTGGAATCCTAGGACCATGTTTACTAGATTTATTCAATGATTTTCTTAACGGAAAACAAATCCCCCCACAGATGACGAAAGCCAATAT
The DNA here is from genome assembly GCF_040206685.1 of Ascaphus truei. Classification (NCBI taxonomy): domain Eukaryota; kingdom Metazoa; phylum Chordata; class Amphibia; order Anura; family Ascaphidae; genus Ascaphus; species Ascaphus truei. The sequence continues at coordinate 439,123,116 of NC_134484.1, read as the reverse complement.
AGTGGTGATCCCTATGGAGGGAAAGGACCATTTTTCTTGTGGTAGCTACAGACCAATATCATTGCTCAATACAGATCTGAAAAGTTATAGTAACATTTTGGCCAACACTCCCTGGATTAATCTCTTATGGCCAGGTAGGTGTTGTGAGCGAACACCAGGCGTCGGATAACACAAGGAAAATTATTAATGTGATAGATCAGATACATAAATCTAAGACAAAAGCAATGTTGTTGAGCCTAGATGCGGAGAAGGCATTTGATAGGATAAAATGGGATTTTTTAGATAGGACGTTGGAGGCATTTGGATTTTCAGGTTTTTTTTTTACAAGGGGCCTGGGCCCTCTACCAGATGCCAATTGCCACTTTGAAGATCCCTGGGAGGAGAGGAATCTGATAACAATTAAGAACGGGACTAGACAGGGTTGCCCTTCTCTCCTCTTCTTTTTGCCCTGACAATTAAACCCCTCGCAGCAACAATTAGAGTTTCCCCAAATATCCAAGGGATTAATATAAAAGATGAGTGTTACAAATTATCACTTTTTGCGGATGATATTATTCTTACTATAGCTAAGCCGTTGATATCTCTCTCGAATTTACAATTTTGTTCTCTGGAGGTTTGGGGAGTTGTCTGGGTATAAAGTTATTGTGGGAAAATCGGAAATGCTAAATTTAACGTTAATGGAAAGGAAGGTCGACGTTCTTAAATTACATTTTGACTATAGGTGGAAAAAGACCCATCTGAAGTATTTGGGGATATACCTTACTAGGGACTATGACTCATTATATAAATATAACTATCCCAACCTTTTTTCTAATATTAGAAAAGATCTACAAGCTTGGAATTCTCACCATATTTCCTGGATAGGGTGTATAACCGTGGTTAAGATCAATATTCTTCCCAGACTTCTATATTATTTTGAAACATTACCAATATCTGGCCCACTTATAAATATTAAAGAAATCCAAAACCGTATTATGCAATTTATTTGGAAATATAAACAACCAAGAATAGCTAGGTCAATTATGCTAGAGTCTAAAGAAGGAGGGGGTCTAGAGGTTCCAAATATTCTAAAATATTATATAGCTCATTTGAAACAAGTGGTTTATTGGCATTCCCCGGGAGGGACCTATGCTTGGGTCGATCTGAAAAGCTCACTTAAATACCCGGTTGGCCTACCTACTTTGCTGTGGCCGAGCTCTAGGACTGGGCCTGGGAGACAGCCTGAGTCGGCGGTAAATCGGGTTTGCTTTGAAAATCTGTCAGTTAGCAAAAAAGAAATACAAAGTTGTGTCAACTCCATCTAGACTTACGCCCCTGTTTGGTAATCTAGGGGTTTTGCCGGAGTTTCAGGGTCAGGATTTTAAAACCTGGAGACAGAGTGGAATTCTAGAGATGGGAGATCTATTAGAAAAAGATAAGTTGATGTCGTTTGAAGAACTGATGAGAAAATATGGTCTACATCGGACTGAGGTGTTTAAATATATGCAAGTCCGACATTTTGTGCGCAAGGGCTTCTATGAGGAGGAATTCCCTAAATATACACGATTTGAAGATTTATGCAAAACAAAAAAATATCAAAAGGTCATGATCTCATCCCTGTACCAAGGTTTAATCCCCCAAGAGGATACCCCGGCCCATAAATATATGGACCAGGTGGCTTTAGACTTCTAGATGGAAATAACAAGGGAGGACTGGGAAGATATATGGGTTTATGCGGGCAAAACTTCTATATGTACAGTTACAAAAGAGAATATTTACAAAATGTTGTTACGTTGGTACTACACCCCAAAAAGGTTAAAGCAAATGTTCCCGGTGTTGACCAATAGATGTTGGAAGGGATGCGGCCAGATAGGGGACTTAGTACATACAGGTATATGGTGGTTTTGCCCTGTCATGCAGACATACTGGAGGACAGTTTTGAAATTGATAGACGATGTGACGGGAATCAAGGTTCCGCTAGACCCAATTTTAATTATCTTGGCTAAACCTATGGAAGATGTAAATTATTACTCAGCCAAATTAATTATGCATATATTAACGGTGGCTATATGCGCGGTAGCCGCAGCGTGAAAAAAGACACTGCCGCTCTTCAAAAGAGAGGTTATTAGAATGGTTAACGATGTAAATTAATGGAAAGACTCATCTTATTTTTGAATCACACCACAAAGAAGTTTGATAGAGTCTGGGATCCCTGGGATGTTCGATAGGGGTGAGGCCCCAATAGGCTAGTGGATCTGGGAGCGATGAGTGTAGGATGTGTCGCTGATAAAATGTTATAGAATTCAAAACTTTGTATGATATGTTATGTGATTGTTGTCATTGTAAGAATTCTGTCCCTTTTTTTCTGTGCCTCTTCCCTTCCATGTTTGAAAATCTTAATAAAAATATAAGTGTAGCCCTATTTCCCCCACCCAATCTCATCTAGGGCCTCTGTGGGGAAAACTGCTCTGGCTACTACGCTCTGTGTGATGCTAAGCCTACCTGTTGGTTCCAGGAGAACTGAGTGGCCGCAGTGGTATGAGGCATGGGACAGTCTTTTGGATGATTCACATACACTGGCGACACACTTTATTCGAGCTTGGCTAGTCCCACGATTTCGGGTATACCCGGGTGTATTGAGGTTTGTGACTGTTTTCTGCCCGAGTGCATTGAGTTATTTTCCAAGCAGGGATTGAAGCATTTTATTCCCGCTGGCTGCAATACTGCACAGTATATATATATATACTGCATTACAATTCATGAATTTATGCCATCTGGTAGACACGCGAAGCATTGCAGCCTATTAAATCCTAATCATTATCATTTAACAGATCAGCCGCCCATCAGCCAGGCATGAACCCAGGCTGGGAAGGCAAATGCAACGGGGCTTGTCAGAGGTGAGGAGTGGCGCATTCCAGGTATCTGCCAGGTACATACCGGGTATTTGCTCGAATAAAGTGTGTCGGTGCAGTAGCTACTCACTCATGGTACAGCGCCTCCAGCTGTGACAGGATCCCAGGGTATGGAATGTCAGCTTCCATCACTGCACAACATTTCCCTTCTGCCCAGTAACCGACACCAAGACAGAAGTCTGATGAATCATCACCTTTATTTTCTCCTCCATTCTTGGCACAGCATGGTCTCTGCAGACTGGGACATCTGGATGGTGCTTGCCCCATCTCTTGGGGCATTCTAGTCTGGATGGGTACTAAGCCAGTAGGCTTAGAATGGCATGCTTGCCCCTCAATGGGAAAGGCTCATAGCCCTCTTGCTTCCCTTTAGGGAGAAGAGCCAGACTGCATTATCTCTTGGAACAGAGCTCCACTCTCTTGCTTCCTCACCCTTTGGAGGGTAGAGGGCAACAACTCCTACTTTTTAGATCCTCCCCGGAAGAATCTAGAAGGGGCGGGCTCATGGACTGTACCCACCTTCAAGGGGCTGTACACGGGCCATGAGACACCACCTTCCTTCCTTCCTCTTCCAGGACAGGCAAGGGGGTGGTCACTGCCCATAGATTAACCCACTACTGCCTGGAACTTATCAGGTCTTACATAGTAGTTATCCTATGTGAGGGAAAAATAGGTAAGATGGGACATACCCTGTTATATTAGTTTAAAAAAAAGATCTCCCAAAGAGAATCCGATTGGATCTACACCTTGAAGACCTTATCCCCCAAGGGCCTGAACATCGACAATGACTTTTTCTCTTTCCTTTGAAATAAGAACTTACAAACATGTTGCCAGATAAAGCGTAGACACTCTAACTTTAGATAACATCACATTCCATACACTAAAATTTCCTTTCTAGTCTACTCCTTACCTGTCTTGGCTCTATCTTGAATAATCCTGTATGCTTAGGAATATTATTTCATCCTTACATGAGACATGAGAAATACATATACCCTCTTCAAATTTGTGTACTGTAAGTCCTCCTCTTTGGACAATCCCCTAGGAAAATACGTAGTTAGATGTTTGTAAGAATAAGAGATCCTGAGGAGAACTGTGTAAACAACTTGTAATATACATGTAACATAATATAATTCATGATCTTCTCTTTCGCCTAAATTTATTTTTGGAAATGTTTTCTCCTTAAAAAAAAAGAGTTTTAACTCTCATGATCACATACTGTATATGGGTAAATAGACTGTTGATGGTATTGTGGAAGACACTTATAAGTTATCACCCAAAGAAGATAACAAGCCATATACAGTATGGAAATGTAATAAATATACTGAGAGAATGTGTTGTAGCAGAAAACATATCCCTACTAAATGGAGTTTTCCTCCCATAACTATAAAATTACCTTCAGCTATGAGCTTATTTCTAATGGATTTATTTGTAAATATAGTCAGTAGATGAAGATCAAACGTGGATCCATTTATAACAAGATACATTTTATTATTTTCCCTGCATAAAAGATCCAAAAGAAAGTCTCTCATTCCCAATATCTGTGAATACCTTATCAAATTATTCTTCTTTCAATCAAGTTTTCCCAGGCAGATACTGTACTACCGCCTAATGATCCCTCCTAGATTTCATAAGATAGTTATTAACATCCTAAATAATAATCATAATGCTATTATTAATCATAATACTATCAGCATATGAACATTTTGCAATTATATAAAATAGACAATTACACTTACACATCTTCCTTTTTTCCTCTAGAGGAAATATATGCTCTCTCAATTAAGTACACATGGATTTGTAAAGTGCTTTATTATTTCCCCTTCTCGAAGTGATTCATATAGAAGAATCCTTAAACAATAAGCTAATCACCTGCCGTTTGAAGTGGTATTTTTTCTGTTTCATTTCAACACCTAATATAAAACTACTCTGTAGTGGATGATTCTAAAATTTGGTGACTTAAAGAGTAGTCAAACTCTGTTAAGTCTAAAATTCCTATACTTAATACTATGTATTTTCCTGGAACATATGTGCATCAATATCATAATTATACTGTATAAAATGTGCATGCCTGTATTTCATACTATGCATACATTTTATCTCTGAGGAAAAACACTTCCTCCTTTCCGGGATTTATACACTGTACTTACATAGACCAATTTTGTGCACACATTGACCCACGTCGAAGAATGGTCTTCTCATTATTACACAAATAGAATTTTGAACGTTAGCGCACCTTTCTCTTTTCTAACACTTCTCTAGGATGCTCCTCACAGGTGGAGGGTGTCACATTATACTATGCTGGGCTGCTCACAGCGGGAGTGTCTAAGGATAGAAGTTGCTACTCTTCTAAGAGTCCCACAGTTACCATTTGGGGTAACCCCTAGGTGACACAGGCCTCCCTACTGGGATGAACAAATAGGTGATTGGTGCGCAGCTAATAATTAGTGAAACACAATAGGCAATATGCAGTGCACAGTGATATTATAATCAGAAAAATTCAACCTTGAATGTGGATAAGTCACATATGATGCGTCTGCAGCCCTTCTTGGGGGTGTCCCAGCACCCCTAGAGCTATGGAAGAGACAAAAAAACAAGGCGCACAACGCACATAGTGAAGTACAATAAAAATAAAAGTTTACTTGTAAAAATATATATATTCTGCGTACATCAATAGAGTAAAATATAGGCAGTTGGTAATTGGGTATACCACACCAGTACACAGCTCCAGACGGCACTCCTCACTCAATTGTAGGGTGCAGGGGATCTCTCCTCATCTGATGTCAAGGCCGCCAACGTTTCGGTCCTCTGCCCTGAGGAAGGTCCCGTTGGGAGGACCGAAACGTTGGCGGCCTTGTGTTACTGAATACACTTTTTTGATACCATACCTGCAGTGTGCTGTCTCTTTTTGGCTATCAGGATCCCCTGGTCTCCATATGTCTACATACTCTCTATGGGACAAGCATCTGCCTCCTGCAACAAAACCTTTCGCTTAACGCAGGACTATCCGGCAGCAGAGACTGAGACCTGCCCCGTCTTGAGTGAGAGGGAGACGGCTTCCACAACTACCAGCTTGACATCAGATGAGGAGAGATCCCCTGCACCCTACAATTGAGTGAGGAGTGCCGTCTGGAGCTGTGTACTGGTGTGGTATACCCAATTACCAACTGCCTATATTTTACTCTATTGATGTACGCAGAATATATATATTTTTACAAGTAAACTTTTATTTTTATTGTACTTCACTATGTGCGTTGTGCGCCTTGTTTTTTTGTCTCTCCCTACTGGGAGCCTATACTTATATCCCTCATCGTTCTAGGGAGCCTGACTACAGGGGCACTTGGCTATCTGTAAAACAAAGAAGGGAAATCCTTCCCTGTGTTACTTTTTACATTTCCATCAATAGGTGAGACCTCTCCACTAGCTCTCCTTCAGGGATCTGAGGGGTGGAGTTCTCCCCTCCTTTATAACCTCTCTCCCACTCCCTGTCTCTAGGCAGAAAAAGGGTTGAAAAAGGGCGGAGCTAGGCCTCTGCTGAGTCATCCCAGACCAGATGACCCATCCAGCATATTCCAGAAGCAGGGTGTGGCCAGATCCTTGCCTGGTCACTTTGCAACATACAAAGGGGGCAGGTGTTCAATATCTAACTCATTCAAATCCTTTAACCCCTTACACCCTATGGAAATCCCAAATGGGCATTACATAGGTATTGTCACAGCTGTCTGCTAGGTTGGCATGCCAGGCTGGAAGAGTCCAAGAGGTACAGTATAAGGATACTGGGTATAATGGCGCCCTCATTGGGGCTGGGGGAATAATTCTGCTACCCTTTATATGGGCACCAGGAGGGATCCCGAGCAACAGTGATTCCATTGGGCTCTGAACTACGGTCAGGCTCCTTGGCAGGGGGTGGAAAATCGTTAGTAAATTTAAAGTCATACAGTAAATAAAGCTGCGGTCTTGTTTTTCCACACATGGAATGTCTGTAATTATTTGAGTGGGGTATAATAGGCTCTTAGCGCGCCATGGACAAATCATTTGTGTCACTTTTGTATCAATTTCTTGATTACAGTCACCAACAGCACTGTACACAGTAAGTTGCAACATTTATTTCAAGTAAATGCAGATTAAAATAAGTAGACTTCAGTGGGCTTTTGTGTTTGAATATTCTCAATAACAATTCAATTACTGTATGGTCAGACATTAAAACATCCGCCAGTAAATGAAGAACATCAGAAGCAACACACAATCATTTTAAGAGAAACAATCAAATACACTGATCTATAACATGTTTCAATGTCTATTAAGAAAAAGATAACTCATGGGCAATAATGCTATCACAAAAGTTTTCCTTGCATCAACAAAAAGGTATTCTATCAGCAGCACTTTTACATTCAAGTGCATCATGAAAACAAAAATTCATTAGGAGTATATTTTTTTCCCGCCATAAAAATAAGCATTTTAAAAAGGCACCGAAAGGAACAGTATAGCTGTTTGAACTATGCACTACCCTGGGGTTCTGTGAGAGGATCAGAAGGGTGCCATGGGATTTCCCCCATCTCCCACAGCAGGGAGAAAGCAGGGCAGTTTCCTCTATCCTGCTGAGGTGTCAGGAGCCTGCGGGGTGTGGCCAAGCAGAGGAGGAGGAAGAAGCATAGGCCTGGGACATAGTGTAGTGAAGAGCGCTGGGCAGCGCTGACGCTCATGCTCTCCTGCTCAAGCAGGAGATTTTTCGTGTCCCTGCATGAGCGTCAGCGAGCGCGCTTGTGTGCCGGGTGGGAGCCGGGCGGAAGGCGGGCCTCGAGGCGGGCCGGGAGGCGGGCCGGGAGGCGGGGCTAGGGCGCCACGTCACGGCGCCGACGTCACGGACTGCCATTGGCTTCTGGCAGTCACGTGACTGGCCCTGCGCTTCCCTGAGCGGCAAAATTTAAACTTGCCTGTCTCCTGCAATTCCACACGCCTCCGCACACCTGCAGAAGCGCCATCTAAAGCCGCGCTGATAGGGATAACGTTTCACCTCAGCGCGGCTCAGCGCGCCTCAGCACGGTCTTTTTGACCATGTCCGAGGCCATAGGCAGTAGAGAGCTGAGGCTTTGTGTGTCTGTTCTGTGTGTATTTGTTCTTGCGTGTGTGTGTTTTCTGTGACTGCCCTGTTGTGTGTGTGTTTTCTGTGCCTGCCCTGTTGTGTGTGTGTGTGTGTTTTTTCTCTGACTGTCCTGTTGTGCGTGTGTGTGTGTGTTTTCGGTGACTGTCCCTATGAGTGTGTGTGTTTGTTTGTGTTTTCTGTGACTTTCTGCCCCCTCTGACTTCTCTGCCCCCTCTGACTTCCCTACCTCCTCTGACTCCCCTGCCCCCTCTGACTGACAGTCTGTCTCTTTCTCCTTTGACAGTCTCTCTTTTCCGTGACCTTGCCCTGTTGTAGGGGTGCCTCAGCAACTGAGCACTATGGTTAGGGGTGAAAACCACTGCACTACCTCATACAATATTATTCTAGAAACCTTTCATTTTGTCTAAATACCAACTTACTTATGCATCAGTAAAGAGTAAGGACTACTTGTCTACTGTACTTCTGCAAACATGCAGTCCGTAGTGCGTTCGCTGACATTTCAGCTCTGTGACTGTCATTGAAAATATTTCAGCATAAGACTGACTCATAACAAACTTCAAAGTACTCCCTGAAAATGTTCCGTACAAACAGTTGCAGTGCATAAGTAATACTTAGCTCAATATGATGGAGGAATTGATTCATTGATTTTCCATTTCAGCCCCATCTCATGAATCTGTAAAACTGTGTTTCTATATTCAAGCCAGTTTTCCTATTTTATCTGGGTCATTTCATGATCAAACAAATGATTACACATGATTATATATTTTGATACTAAAGTAGCCCTGCTACATTAACATTTACTCCTGAATGCACAAAGAAACTTGTCTCCAAATGCAAAAGTTCAAAAAGTAACAAACTGACAGAGTGTGACAATGAATATTTCATATATACTGCATTACAGACAGCAATTTACATACAATTTTGCAGTTATTCCTGTCCTGAAGAAGCTACATTTTAAAGGAGCAATCCATGCTCATTTTGTCTTTGGTTATGTAAGGGTTCCAGTCAAGACTTGGCTGGGACCTGCCCTTACCTGGCTGCTGTGATCTTGGTTATTGGCTGCACCCGTCCCAGGGCTTAATTAGCAGCCAGTGACTCCCAGCCCCTGCCTGAGCATTGTACAGTATACATTTCCCTGTGAGCCTTCCCTGTTCCTAAGCCTCCCCTGTTCCTGCGCCTTCCCCATGGCTTGCCGGTCCCAGTGGCTTGCCTGTCCCCGTGGCTTCCTTGTTCCGGAGGCTAGCCTATCCCCGTGGCTTCCCTGTTCCGGAGGCTAGCCTATCCCCATGGCTTCCCTATTCCGGAGGCTAACCTATCCCCGTGGCTTCCCTGTTCCGGAGGCTAGCCTATCCCTGTGGCTTCCCTGTTCCGGAGGCTAGCCTATCCCTGTGGCTTCCCTGTTCCGGAGGCTAGCCTCTCCCTGTGGCTTCCCTGTTCCGGAGGCTAGCCTCTCCCTGTGGCTTCCCTGTTCCGGAGGCTAGCCTCTCCCTGTGGCTTCCCTGTTCCGGAGGCTAGCCTCTCCCTGTGGCTTCCCTGTTCCGGAGGCTAGCCTATCCCTGTGGCTTCCCTGTTCCAGAGGCTAGCCTATCCCTGTGGCTTCCCTGTTCCGGAGGCTAGCCTCTCCCTGTGGCTTCCTTGTTCTGGAGGCTAGCCTCTCCCTGTGGCTTCCCTGTTCCGGAGGCTAGCCTCTCCCTGTGGCTTCCCTGTTCCGGAGGCTAGCCTCTCCCTGTGGCTTCCCTGTTCCGGAGGCTAGCCTATCCCTGTGGCTTCCCTGTTCCAGAGGCTAGCCTATCCCTGTGGCTTCCCTGTTCCGGAGGCTAGCCTCTCCCTGTGGCTTCCTTGTTCCGGAGGCTAGCCTCTCCCTGTGGCTTCCCTGTTCCAGAGGCTAGCCTATCCCTGTGGCTACCCTGTTCCAGAGGCTAGCCTATCCCTGTGGCTTCCCTGTTCCGGAGGCTAGCCTCTCCCTGTGGCTTCCCTGTTCCGGAGGCTAGCCTCTCCCTGTGGCTTCCTTGTTCCGGAGGCTAGCCTCTCCCTGTGGCTTCCCTGTTCCGGAGGCTAGCTTCTCCCTGTGGCTTCCCTGTTCCGGAGGCTAGCTTCTCCCTGTGGCTTCCCTGTTCCGGAGGCTAGCCTCTCCCTGTGGCTTCCCTGTTCCGGAGGCTAGCCTGTTGCTGTGGCTTCCCTGTTCCGGAGGCTAGCCTGTTGCTGTGGCTAAGAAGTGAAAGGTAGATTGATGAGACTGCAGCTCCTATAAAGATTGAAACCTCACCAGCGATTGGAAAAAAAAAATGTTTATTGAACTACATAAAAATGGCATGAACAAACGAAAACAACACCTCTCACGCCCCCTATGGCGCTTTCTCAAGGAGAAAAGCACCACAGGGGGGCGTGAAACGCGTGGGAGGAGAGTTGTTTTTTTTTGTTCATGCCATTTTTATGTAGATCAATAAACATTTTTTATTTTTTCAATCGCTGGTGAGATTTTAATCTTTTTAGGAGCTGCAGTCTCATCAATCTACCTTTCACTTCTCTGCTGCATAGAAAAATGTGTCCAAGCGCATCAATTTGTGTAAAGATTATATAATATATAACAACGGTCATATAAGACCTGTGAATAGTAAATAAGTGTAATAATAATAATAATAATAATAATATATATAAGTGTTATAGTAATGATATATAATCACCACAAATATATTGAATGTAGTAATAGGCAAATAAACAGTGTGTTAATACAAATGTGATTAAGTGTTAAAAATGTATTTAAACACCAGAATGCAAAAAAAAGTGCAAAAAAATTCTCTTAGGAATGGAGGGTCTGCTGCAATACTGGATACGCTGATGTCAGGACAATGCCAACTAGAGAGATGAGGAAAAAAGAAAGCGCAAGACCCTCAATTAATTTATTTAAAAAAAGTAAGATACAGATGCAGTGGCCGTTATTCAAACACTTCACGCGTTGTATACCTTGGAACACCCATGTCATGGCACCTGATTTCTTCCAACCTTACCACCTTAAGACGCAGGCGAGTGCAGAAAATGGCATTTTAGTGTTCTGGTTTTTAAACACCTGAAATTGACAGTAGCACAGTACTGTACACATTGCATGACCCTTTTTTCTATATATATATATATATATATATATATATATATATATATATATATATATATATATATACCAGCCCAAAGACCAGTAAAAGGAGACAGCACACTGCATATAATAGTCCAGAAACAATTGTATTAAAACAATAGTTACACCGTAGCCATTTTACTGGTCTTTGGGCTGGTAAATATGTTTTTTGGATTTCTATGGGATGAGCATCTGTTTTATGCCTTACATTAGTGTGCTGACTGGCTTCGTGTGGATTATATATATATAAGCCTATAGGGAACCATGTTAAAAATGGTTATTGAGGCAAAAAGTGACACTGTGTGCTCATTTGCATGTCATTTCCCAGAATCCCTTGCTGCAGTGGAAGTGCTGTATGCTGGGTGATAATGGGGAAAGGCGGGGTTGCAGACCTGCCTAAGACATGAAGATGAGCATACAGCTATATTTGCATATTTGCTTTCCTGTGGAGGGTTTTTGTCACTTTTTTTACTCACCATAACTTAACTCAGTATTATGGTTTAGCCTATCCCATAGCCTCTCTTGCATTCCCAGTAAAATCAACCCCACTCTGATGAGACCCATCAAGGTCGAAACAGCTGTCTGTGGGTGGTTTTCTGGGTATGCACCTTAACCCTGACTGTGCTCAAAGCTGTGACCATGCAGCAAGCTTAAGCCTATAGGGAACCATGTTAAAAATGGTTATTGAGGCAAAAGGTGACACTGTGTGCTCATTTGCATGTCATTTCCCAGAATCCCTTGCTGCAGTGGAAGTGCTGTATGCTGGGTGATAATGGGGAAAGGCGGGGTTGCAGACCTGCCTAAGACATGCAGATGAGCATACAGCTATATTTGCATATATATATATATATATATATATATATATATATATATACACAGTAGGTATTTCACTGTGTATTTTTGTCATATTGGAAGTAGCTCTGGGCTCCCTTTGTGTTTTGTTTACTGTATCACATGCACTACAACCTATGTTATATATTATTTAGAATGTTCACGTGGTCTTTCATATATAGAACGCACAAACAGGCAGCTCAGGAGGAGGATACTGGAACATGCACGGAACATCAGGATCGGGATTGAGAGCAACAGAGTATCGAGACACTTCAAAAATTCACCATAATCGAGACCACAGTTTGCTGAAATACAAAGGACTCGAAATAATATCTGTAAATAGGAGAGGAGGTGACAGAGAGAGGGAGCTAGCAAAAAAAGAAAGCTATTGGATTTATACTATCAAATCTGACCCCTCCTGGTCTAAATGAGGATATTGATATCCTGGCACTCATAATTGAATCTACTCTGTGGATCTGTGTTTGTTGGCCCAGTCCTGATGTTTCTGCTTCATGCTCTGGTGTTCGATCCTGCTATGCTCTTTGTTTCCGCATGCTTTTGCCTTTATGTATATTTTTTAGAATAGGTATTTTTGAATAGAGCCTATTGACTTTTTGATATATATTCCACCATTTAATACACTTTCCATTTCCCTGAATTGGGTTTGTGGTGATTAATCTGCACCTGGTTGTGTGCATACTGTATCTCATTCTGATGTTAATCAAATACAACTTGCTGTGGGTACAAACTCTCTATTTTCTATGATGTTTTGTCTCTATGACCATACATTTATACAATCCATTAATGGTCTGTGCGGGGTTTCCCCCTGTTTTTTTTCTTCTCTCTCCAGATTATTCATAAATCAGATACATATATGTTTATTTCCAAATTTATTAGATAGCTCTCTCTCTAGTTTAAAGTTTTTTTGATATATATATTATGTGTTTTTTAGGCAATTGTATAAATTCTGTACGTTAATTATGCACACATGTTTAATATATTTTTAACCAATCAGCCAATTTCACAACTGATTTAAGTCATTATGGGAGTATGACACTCCACTCCCTGATGAATTTACTGTGCGTCACGAAACGCGTTAGAGTTTTATGTTGGTTGGAGTGTCCCGATAAGCATTGGGCATTCTATGCTCATACAAGCCTTTCCTGGACTTTCAAATACTTGTATATACAGAGACGCTTCTACTTTCTGCTGTCTCTCATTACTGCGACTTAGACACTGAGACACTGAGGATCCGCTGTTTGCTTCTCGCCAGCTGTGGCGGCGATCAGCTGGAGCCTGTGACGCTTCTGACGTCATTCTGCGATTGAGCCTATCGGAGTGAGGATTCCTTTTCCCTCACTCTAACAGAGGAGAACACCGGAGGAATGAAAGGCGATCAGGTGCGGATGCGCATTGCTCCTGTGGTGGATACATCTTGTGTGACATTGGAATCTACAGCAGCTGATCTCTACCCAGTTTGGCTCTCTGATTACCCTGGAGGTACGGAGATGCGGAGGTGAACCCCAGCGGCATACCAGGAGCTAGATCAGAGCCTGTGAAAGAGGACGGACGTGCATGTCTTACCTTTTTTATAAATTCATTCATTTTATATATTACATTATGTGGGTCTTGCGCTCTCTTTTTTCCTCACTTCTCTGCTGCATATGATTGAAGAAGACTCGTCCGGGGGTCATGGAGGATCTCTATAACAGCTGACCGGCACAAGCGTCCTATGAGCTGGAGGAGCAGGACAGTGAAACCCTGTGTGTAACTGAGTACTCCACACTGGGCATACCGGAGACACTGGGACTACAAGCTCTGGATATTCACTGAAAACCACATTCAGTCCTCCGGTGAGTGTTTGTTGCATGGTACATGCAACCACACGCGGGTTCTTTTGATAAGGCTTATTTATTGAGCCTTAAAAAATACAGCACACAAAACAAAACGGGTTCTTTTCAGCATACAAAAACAAAATAGCTTCTCTTCAGCATACAAAAACAAGGCAGCTTCTATTCAGCATGCAGGACACAGACAGTTCATAACATATGTACTTTGAAGACAGACCTTATAGCAGTAATCTTTACTTCAGCATTTCACTCCTATCTCTTGACCAGCTAGCCTGCATGTGTGTACAGCCTGGGGGTTTTAAAACACCTTGATTATGCAGCTGGGACCACTCTAATTGTCAGGAGCTTCCCAGCTGAAAATTAACCTTGTCACTGCTGCACTGCATCTACACATACTGTACGTCTGCCAGGCATAGAGCTGGTGACGTTCATTCACCCTGTCACAGTGTTCTATTTGTTTTACTTAATTTTCAAACATATTTGTTTCTGCTCCTATCCTCCTGTACACTTATACTGCCACAGAGCTAGCCAATTTCCTCCTATCAACCCGATTTTTGCTCCGTTTTATTTATATCTATTTGATATATTTTGAACTGTGTTTTCCTTGAGCTCATATTCGGTTTTACATATGTTCCTGAGGCTAACCTGTTCATTTGGAATACCTGTTGCTGACCGCAGACCGTGACCTCGACCTCGCTGCCTGCCGTCTGCCCTGACCCTTTGCCTGCTTACCGACTATGGATACTCTAACAGGACTCTGTCCCTGGGCTCTGGTCGGTTAATTGGTCCTACCTCAACCCTGCGGGTCCGCTTCCTGATCGGAGACGAGCACCGGCACAGGTTCCATATTATACAGAAGCTGTAGCACTGGGCCAGTGTGAGCTGCAGAGAAACAATTCTTTTGAATTTGGAAACCAAATCATTTAGTGCTTTCTTATAGAAAATAAGTTATTTAAGGGCTCTGCCCCCTTCTATATTGTATATACAGGGTGCATCTTTCAGAATGTTGTCTAAACAGATTGATGAAGATGATGATGATGATTTATAAAGCGCCAACATATTCTGCAGCGAGCTACAATGATGGAACACTGACAAATAAATTACATAAACAGAAGGACAGATCAAGTAAGGACAAACAAGCGTAAACAGTTACAAAAGGTAATGAGGGCCCTGCTTTGGAAAACTTACAATCTTGAGGGAAGAAGGGGCAATGTTGAAACAAAAGGTAAAGTGGCTGCTCATTAGGGGACTGAGTATGCCTCAGGATGGAGTTGAGTCCAGCCGCACAGCTGGTCCTGTAAAGGTTTGGGGATGTTAGTGGATGCCAGATAGCATGGAGTTTGGTCCAGTTGCATAGCTGGTACTGATAGGGTCAGTTTTAAATGACTGAAAGCTGGGGGAGAGTCTGATGGCACATGGTAGGGAATTCTATAGAGAGGGTGCAGCATGGGAGAAGTTTTGAAGGCGGGAGTGCTGTGATGTACGGTAAGGTGTGTGTGTGTGTGGGAGGGGGGGTGACAGCATTGTTGAGAGCTTTGTAAAGCAGTGCCCTGATTTTGAATTCAATTATAGAGGATATGGGAAGCCAGTGTAGAGATTTGTATAGCGGAGCAGCAGATGTGGAGCGGTGAGTAAGGTACTGTAGAGGAGTCTGGCAGCAGCATTTTGCATTCATTGGACATGGGACAAGCGAACGAGGGGGACGCCAACCAAGAGAAGGCTGCAGTAGTCAAAGCAGCACAAAATGAATGAGTAAATAAGGATTTTAGTTGGAGAAAGCAGGACTTGGTGAGGGATTGAATGTGAGGACTGAAGGAGAAAACAGAGGATGCCCAGACAATGGGTTTGGGGGGTTGATGAGATTGTGGTGTTTTTCGAAAGTTGGATAGTGTTTGGGTGTAGAGGTGAAAGTGTAAGGGAGAACCATTATTTTATGCTTCTATCATAAAGCACATTACCATCACTTTTTAATAGTACTTTGACCATTGTCTATGCCACATTTATGTTCTAATAATTGCCTGCAGACAAGGGATGCAGGCATCTGGAATGAGCATTAAGCAGGATTGAATCTATGGCTCAAATATAACCGTGGCTCAAATCCACAACAGGGTGCTAAGCTTTAGCACGCCTTTTATCCCATTCATTTGAATAAATACTTCCCCACTGAATTTGGAAGTGTTTATTAACCAAGTGTTTTCTTTACCAATATCCCTCCCTTATCCATATCAGAGAACCAATAAAATTAAAGGATGGTGGGGAGGTTCTGGCTATATAAGCACTTGCTGAACACACAGTGATATCAAACAAAATGTAGTAGCCAGAGGAAATCCAACTCCTCCCAAGTCTTTAAAAATAAATAAAAAATATGTATAGGTGTCAATTTGGGTAAACAAATTTTATCGAGGTCTTCAAGATGGCCGCTTTACATAACCACTCATAATCAGACCATTCATCATTGGTTGCAATCCTCTGTTTTCGGCCACAAGATGTCC
Source organism: Ascaphus truei (assembly GCF_040206685.1). NCBI lineage: Eukaryota > Metazoa > Chordata > Amphibia > Anura > Ascaphidae > Ascaphus > Ascaphus truei. The sequence goes on along the minus strand of NC_134484.1, from coordinate 439,106,827 downwards.
ACGTTGTATACGGTATGGTTGAGGACAAAAGGAGACCTGTTCAAAAAGATCTAGATTTTCTACCAATGATCTTTCCCCGGAGTCAGAATTTACATTCCAAAGTTGGGGCCTACCTCATGGCTGAAGGCCTTGCTTCCTGTGTATGCCTCAGATCAGCTGAAGTTTGGCTTTCTTTTGCTGCATTAGAATCTTCTCTGTATGATATACATGGAGAATCTTATTGGCAATCCTTATGCTGCTAAATATGTCATCGGGGAGAGGTGTTGCGGGCCTCGGTGGGCTGGCAGGAGACAGTGCTGCTCAGCTGCAGACTGCATGTGTGTCAGACGTGGATATCGGCCTTCTTGCTCAGCAACTTGCCAGCCAGGTAAATCAACTCATCTGGCAAATATTCAATCGTTATTTTCCTCATCTGAGTGCTCAGCCGACCGAAATAAAGGATTATTTTGCCTCACATCAAACAACGCATATGGAGCTGGAATAGTATCATCCAGAATGTGAGATGCCTGCAAAGCCAGTCAGTTTTTCTCTGCAATATCAGCAAGCTTTCTGGCAGCTGGATACTGAAGATCGTGGGTGACGGTTAGCAATGTATTCCGGTAGCCTTCTGCAACCAGGGGATAGCCGAGGTATGCTTAAGATTCTGGATGAGATATTGCCTGGTTTTCTTCATTCTGGCATTCTTCATTCATTCACCCCATAACAGTATCTGACAAGAAAGGCTTCGGTTCTGACTCTTAAAGTTCCCTGACACCACATAACAAATACCAGAGATACAGACCAATGACAGTAAAGCCACTATCCCCTTTTGTTGCTACTATTGCTTTAGAAGACTGCGTGGAAGAATGGGGGGGATCTTGCATAGTACTTTTCAGAGGGCCTCATAATAATGTGTTCAGTGAATTCAAATGAAGTCCAACCCAATCTTGATGACATTTGAATTTCTTATGTGACACACAATTGTTGATATGTTTAGTTACGTTTCAATATTTAATTGGTTCACTGCTTAGTGTCAGTTAGAGCAGCGTTGTGCAAAGTGGGGGGCGTGACCCCCAGGGGGGGGCAGAAGATTTTGCTGGGGGGGGCGCGGGCAGTTGCAGAGACCCCACGCTCTTCCCCCAGGCATTTAAATTAAATGCCGGGGGATCGCGTGAGGCCTCCGCAACTGTTTACTTACCGGGATTCAGCAGGCTGTGACACGTCAAATGATGCCGCGGGTCACGTGACCCTGCAGCGTCATCTGGCACGGATGAAGGTAGGCGGGTGGGGGGGAGAGAGCCGGAGGGAGAGAGAAATGGGGGGCGCAGCACTAAAAGTTTGCGCTCCCCTGAGTTAGAGATTATGTTTATACCATTGGGACTCTAGTGCTTTTTAAATTCACTTGAGGTCTGTACTATCAATGTGGTGCTATTTTAGGGGCCTATGATTTGACCTGAGAATGCTCTATTCTTCCCTTATTGCAGATACTTATAGTCTTAATATACTGTCCTAGATCTCAGTCGTTATTCGGGAAACTCTGATAGCTGGGTCTGTGATGTTGAGGGATGTCTTTTTTTCAATACAGAATGTACTGGTAATCATACCTACTATAAACGTGCTGCTTTTACTCATCAACCCAGATACTTTAATCACCGAAAATATCTCAAAGCATGCTCTCTTTACTATGCTCTCTATCAAGAGTTGAACTGTTTCAGAAGAACAAGAATTCCTTTTGAGCCCTGTCTTGCTCTTATTACTCTTATCTCAATATTTTCTAATAGTATCTTCACTTTGTTAGTCTAGGCCTGCGCTCTATATTATATTTGTTTGTTAAACTGTTCAAGCTGTTTGTTAGTCAAATAATATGTCTAAAAAGAGAAAATGGCTGTAAATCAAGTTTCCCTCTCTCCTAATGCATAGTGTTGGGCTAGGAAACTCTTAACATATCACGTTTTGTCCCAATGTTGTATATTTATATGTGTTGTGTTGCTATATAACTGTGCTGTAATTTCTGATCGGCTTGGCAACTCCCAGTACATGTTGATGTTTTAACTTTGTTTGGATCGACATTGTGATTGTGTGTAACACTGATGTATCACCTGTAAGCCTCTTAATAAAAATAAATATATAGCCATGGCTGGTCCAGCTATCTTTCTGCCCTCCTGTCACGTAAGTCCGAGTAACTACAGGCAGTGACGGGCTATTCTGTGGGTTTTAACCCCTTCACGCAGCCTCCCTGAATAACCAGACAGGTGGTGTCATAGGGTCTGTGTTGCAACCAATCATGGTCCAGACCCTATGCCCTCCCCTTTTGCAGCAGGGACTTTCCAAATTGTAGCGTGAGTCAGTCGTCCTTCCCCCAGGGAAGAGAGAGGAGCTCAGCCCCTCCTGGGTTTGGGAGAGCAAGATCTGTGAATGGCACAAGGTCTCAACCATTAACTGCTCGCCAGCACCATCCAGGGATCTGATACCCCTTCTCTACTATATGTAATGGTGTTTACCATCTGCAGTGATTGCTACAAATAAAGACCTCATTTATATACCCCTGGCTGAGTTGCAGTCTATTAGCCTGAGTATTGGAGAGAAAGAACTGTCATGGTAGGGACTGCCTGCAGCCTTGCTGTAGCCTGCCGTGTCTGGAGGCGCTATATCACCATGGAAAGAACATAAGGATCACCGTAAGCCTGTCCTGGTCCCCACCCCATCGCGGACTCTCAGCTCTCCTGTACCCTCACAGGTATGCACGCACCAAGACATCAGTAGTAGCAGCAACATGTTTCCAGAGAGGGGGGGAAACAGGGCTACATATATATTAAAAACATGTCACTGAATTAGTTCACTTTGGTACTAGGAGGGATTGCCCCTTTAATCCTTGAGTGCTAGTGGGTCAACGGCACCAGAGTGCCACAACCCCTCCAATCACGTGACTACTTCTCCCAATCCACAGAACTCCATTATAGTTAACACAGGAATTTAACGATGTGCTACTTAGGACCTACTTTAGGAGATATGCTAAAATGAGTCATTAAAATATACTTTGCATATCCTATTAGCATATCTCCCAGGTCTCCCGGGTGAGGGGATATATAGAACTTGGGACTCAGGAGAAGGAGCGGCTCAGTGAGTAAAGACACTGACTGGCACTGAGTTTGAAGCAGGGGGACCTGGTTCAATTCCCGTTTTCCCAAGGTCACAATTCCCTTGTGACCTTGGGCAGGTCACTTTATCTCCCTGTGCCTCAGGCACCAAAAACCTAGATTGTAAGCTCTACGGGGCACGAACCTGTGCCATCAAAAATGTCTCTACATAAAACTTGCAGCGCTATACAAGAACATGCTATTATTATTATAGTGTAGCCAGGTCCCCTCCGGTCCCCCTGCTCTCCCGTTCCACCCCCCTTACCCTCGTTACAGTGGGGGTATTGCAGGCATGGCAACGGACTCGCCGGTGGCTCCCTCTGCAGGGCGCCGCCATGTTGGGTTGTGCAGGGCTCGCGCATGCAGAGTGCGATATACAGCGGCCATTACTGGGTTCGCGCAAGCGCAGAGTGCACAGCGGCGGCCATTAAAGAGAGCGCACGAGGCTGCCAATGATAGAGGCTGCAGACAGGATTACAAGCAGATACACCACCTGACACCAGGGAGCCAATAGGGCTGCAGGATTCCCCTGGAAGGGAGGAAAGAGTATTGCATGCTGGGACAGGAAGCAGTCAGTCAAGACCTTGACCCTGAAGGTGCAGGTAGTGTCCATGGAGCTGTGCTCCAGGGACTAGGCCAGAGGTTATCCCCAAGGGCCCAGTTAGTCCCCTGAGTCACAGTAGAAGTACCTTATGTGTATGCTATAGGGAAAGGTCCTATGTTAGGAACCCTTGCGACTATAGCAATAGCATGCGATATGCTGCAGGACATTGCCTGAAGGAAGTACAACCTGTGCAGAGGAGGCTGTTCAGATAAAGAGACAGAGACTATTTACAGGTGTACACTCCAGTCGGGAGGCCCCTCCAGAGGCATCTGCCTAAGGATGGATAGCTCGGAGCACGCTGTTGATCTGAGGATTTCTCCATTGGTTATCCTGGTCTGGACTATGACCAGGAAGGTATTATAAGTGCACCACCGGGCCCCAATACAGGGAAGCGCTATCCCTCACACATACACTATTGCTTGTGGACACTCAGGGGTTAAGTGCCCAGGCACGTTGATACTGTACGGACAAAGGGGAGTATAAGTGGTGTGATGCAATGAATTATATGTGGGAAATGTGTTATAATATATGCAACATACATGCCTAGTAAATACTGTTCATACTGTATACAACTCTGTGCATTTACACGCTGGGATCACTTATCGGTGGAGGCGCTGCACCGTGCATAAGTATATCCCAGGCTCCCAGTGGTGGAGGTTCAGGTGTCCTGTTAGCCACACAGGTAATAGCAGCACGCGTAGTGTCAGTACCCCGGGGGGTACAAGGGCTCCAATAGTACAATAGGTCTCTCTCTCTCATGTCTGGACAGAGGTAACGCCACCCTTAGGTAAGACAGGCTTAACGCCTGTCATGTTGAGCTAACGCAGGGCAGTGCTAACATAAGGGTGATAATCCTATTCTAATGAGATCAGTAATGGCCATTGTCTGTGCATATAATTATCTTTGTGGATTTATGTTAACCTCAAGGAATATAACTTCCATTACTGATTTTGATAACATGACATTATGAGCCCTGACTTAACAGAGATCTGTGGATCTAGGCCTGAGAGTGCAGCAGATGTGACCCCCTTATACTCAAGTGTTATAATCTAAACTAGGCTACATTACACCTCATCATTCAAGTCTATAGTACTCGTACTGATAAATGCTTTTATTATTTTTTAGCTTTTGACAATAAAGTTGATGTTAGTTTACTAGCCAGTGTATGAGGGCATGATGGTTACGTTTTTATTTTTTCCTTTGACACCTTTTTTTGTTAATGAAGCACATTAAAATTATGGATGCTGTACAGCTACATAAAAACATTTTTAAAGGCAAGTTTAAAATGATTATCCCAATTAAAAAAGAATACCAAAGAATGAATAATACATTAGACTATTAAAATATGGTGCTGCTAGGAACCTTAACATAATTCACTTTTGCAATAATTAAGTTAAAGTCCATCAGGAGACTCACAGAATAGCAACTTGTGGATTTAATTAAAGATAAAACCAAGAAGATTTTCATGGCAATACAGAAAATTATTCATTATAAAAGAAATGATTTTTCATTTGACAATGTGAGCCTCACACACAAGGTCAAATGTTAGTTCGGGCCCTGAGATGTTTTCCTACAATACCGTATCCTCTCCAGCTTTTTAATTTCACTTCCAGTATAAAACCAGAAATGTTCTTCTGTATCATTATACAGTATACCATTATTTAAAAACATACAACAATAGACAAAGAGGCCCCAAATCACATCCAATATGACAAATTATTTAGTTCAATACTATCTGAAGCAGCACGATGCCCTGAAAAGGCGAAGGAGTGGACTTTAGGATATTATGGCATGTCTTCGTAAAATAAACTACAGTATAGCAACAAAATCATGAATGCAACTTACTCAGTTGGAATAACCATACTGATATCAATTGTCCCAATCTGTTACATATTGTTTCTAAATATTCCAATTTTTTCCTACCCAATTGGACAGAAAAAGTAGCTCAATCTCGGTACTTACTGGTAATCTTGATCAATAACTACGTCACAGTACTACTTTAAGAAACATTGTTAGCTGTGCTGTGTTTTATTGTTTGAATGGCTCTGAGATATTATTGTCAAATGGTCATACAAAGATAATTTTACCTCTTAAATGAAGAAAGAAAGAAGGCAGTGCTAACCACTAAACCAATAAAGTGTAAAATGTACAAAATAAATGTCTAAAATACGTGTAATCTATACATCAAATAGTGATATAATAATAATATAAGCCCATATTGGGGAATTACACAAGTCCCGCTGCTAGAGCCCAAGGAGAGAGTTCCACATCCCTCCAGAAATATGTTGCAGAAAAAAAAGACATATCCACCAGCACGTTGACTCAGATGATGGTGCCAAACATAGGAAAAAAGGAAGTTAAAAACAGTCCATTCTGTCAAGGAATCCCATTTGTGAAAAATGGGGGGGAAAGGGGAGAAGACTCTCGCATCAGCTTAATAAAATTTCTGTTGAGTGTAGTAACACGTGCAATAGGGATAATGATAATAGTACACACAGGAGAAGAAAGATTCCCTGTAGAATGCACTCAATGTAACTACTGTACAGTATGTGTAATTGTTAATATTTAAAACCCTTTATTAGAGAAAATTAAAAATAGTATTAGATTGGTATAACAAAGTCTATGGCCAATCCGTAAAACATACACAGCTAGACGTACAATACATCTAGATTTAATGAAGAGACTTGATTGCAATTTTCAATCTTATAGTGAATCCACCCAGTAATTACATTTTACCTGTCTGTTGGAATATTTAATTGTCACTATAGATTATTGTCAGAATAAACTCCAAATTCACTATGAGGCTTTGGAGCACAAAAATAGACCCTTTAACAGCCAGGATTGAAGCCATATAGAGAATGCAATCATTCAAATATATACTGCATTCAAATCTTTTGAAAGTGCATACCTAGAAAGTCGGGACTATGCATGGTCATGATATTCTTACATTGGTCCAAGCAATAAAGGGATAATTCCTATGGTCTAGATGAGGGTGGGTATATTACAAACAAATGTTAACTCATGTGAAATACTCTGTAAACTAATAAAAGATTACAAAAAAGATTACAAATACAGTATATAGGTCGGAGAGACAAAATTGGAGATGTATCATAATATCATACTTGGTAAAAAGGTGGCACAGTAATAAAATTATATATATATATATAGAGGAGAAAAAGAAGAGAGAGTGCAAGCCCCATAGCGTAAAATAGTACATTTAATGTTAAAAAGGAAGGGAAGGGAGGGGGGGAAGAAATGCACTCACAAGAGTAAAAATCAATCAAGCAATTTGTGAATAAATCACTACCATCCGGTCTCTGAACAGCAAACGTCCGCAACTCCCTCAGGGCTGCGTGGAAGTAGTAGCTGCTCACAAGAGGCCAGAGGTGTAATTCGCCGACAGAAATCAGTCTGTAGAAGTCCAAGAGATCGCCTCTCAAACTTGAATGGCCGCAATGTAATCTCGCGCTCAGTGCGGCCTCGTGCGCGTGCGCAGCGTCGTGATGACGTAATGGCGCGATTGAATTCCCTGACGCGTTTCATCACCAGAGGGCGACTTTCTCAAAGGGCTGATAGTGACTGAACGAGGATCTGTATATTTATAGCCAGTGGGTTGCCTAGCAACCCGTAATTAACAAGGGATATGTTTAACCTGTTGGATTTTTCTCAAACCGAGAATCCCATACTAAATGAATGGAATAGTCACTGGCACAAATATACAGATAAGTGTATAACATAGGACACATTATAGGATTAATCAGACTACTAAAACTAGAATTATTGGCCGCACCACACGTCCTCTCAGTACTCGCTTCCTGGAGCACAGGAGAAGTGTTATAAAGGGTATTATTTCAAATAGCATTTCCCGCCACTTCAAATTGGCACATAATCAGGACCCAAAATCTATGACAGTGATGGGCCTTGAACACATTTTTCTGTGCTCTAGGGGGTGACCGTTTTAAGATCTTATGTCAACAGGAAACATTCTGGATCCACCAGTTGGGGACTCTCACCCCTGGTGGACTCAATGAGTGTTTGGATGCTCTGACTTCTTCCCTTCCTGGACTCTCCATGCTCTACTGTAGGGAGGTCATTCCCTCTGCCATTCAGTTCCCCTTTCCCCTCTGTCCCTTTCTTCCCTTTTTTCCCTTTCCTCTCCTTTCCCCCCCTCCTTTTTTGCCATCCCCCATTTCCCCCCCTCCCCTTCCTTCTCTTCCCCTTTCCCCTCCCCCATTTCTCCCCTTCCTTCCCCCCCTCTCCTGCCCTCCCTTTCCCCCCTTCTCCTCTTCCCTCTCCTCTCTTTCCCCCCCCCTACCCCTCTCCCCTTTCCCCCCTTTTTCTTTTTCCCCAATATATAATTTATTTTATTATATAATGATAAGTTTTATAATACACATATTATTTTTGTTATCCAGTGGTATAGTGGACTTATTATCCCCATGTTTTTATTTATGGTCAGTTGTTCACTTCTCTTTCTCTCTGACCTTAGGCCTCTTTAATACTGTTCAATGTTATATTAACCTATATTCAATAATTGATTTGGGGCCTCTTCTTTATCCTCATATCTCTCTCTTGTCAAACTGTCTATTAATATAATGCTATCCATATTTTTGGGTTTGTACTATCTATTTGTGATTATTCATCACTTAATATATATATATAGCTCATTAGAATCTAATAGTTGGTAGGTGTTTATTAATATTGAAATCAGGTTATTCATTATTTGAAATATTTTGTTTATTGCCATCCATCTTCGGTTGTATTTGCGGTATTCAATATATTTATATATATATTTGTTTTTTTATTTATATTTATATTTATTTTTAATGATTTTGTTTTAATATATGTACATGTGCTAATATGTTTATATATACATACTGCTATTCAATTAAGGTTTTTATTATATGTATATCCTTTTCATTGATACTATGGTTGACCTAGGTGTCATTTGTATGTCTATTGGTTTAAAGAATCATTTACATAATCTTAATCAGTAATTCTAATATTCTGGTTTTACTTTGTTATTTTTTATGGCTTTATTTTAGTAGTCTGATTAATCCTATAATGTGTCCTATGTTATATACTTATCTGTATATTTGTGCCAGTGACTATTCCATTCATTTAGTATGGGATTCTCGGTTTGAGAAAAATCCAACAGGTTAAACATATCCCTTGTTAATTACGGGTTGCTAGGCAACCCACTGGCTATAAATATACAGATCCTCGTTCATTCACTATCAGCCCTTTGAGAAAGTCGCCCTCTGGTGACGAAACGCATCAGGGAATTTGATCGCGCCATTACGACGCTGCGCACGCGCACAAGGCCGCACTGAGCGCGAGATTACATTGCGGCCATTCAAGTTTGAGAGGCGATCTCTGGGACTTCCACAGACTGATATCTGTCGGTGAATTACACCTCTGGCCTCCTGTGAGCAGCTACTACTTCCACGCAGCCCTGAGGGAGCTTCCATTTGCGGACGTCTGCTATTCAGAGACCGGATAGTGGTGATTTATTCACAAATTGCTTGATTGATTTTTACTCTTGTGAGTGCATTTCTTCCCCCCCTCCCTTCCCTTCCTTTTTAACATTAAATGTACTATTTTACGCTATGGGGCTTGCGCTCTCTCTTCTTTTTCTCCTCTAGGTACCCCTTGGATGTGGTTCATCCAATTTGAGAGCAGCCGGAGACACCCATACCAGCACCAATTATCTAATATATTCATGGACTGATTTAAAAGGACTGGCTGGACTTTTTACTTCTTTTTTCACATTTTTTGCACATATACACATTTTATTCATTTTTGTGAGGTTCACCGTGTTATAGATCATTTTTGTTAATATTGATTGTTTATTATAGATATAGATATATTTTCTTATATGGAACACAGTTTAGTTCACTATTAGATTTTAGTCACCATTAGGGTTTATAAAAACCAATACCCTGGTGCTACTATATATTTATATATTTCTGATTCTTCTTCTTGACCTCTCCTCAGCTTTTGATACTGTTGACCACACTCTTCTCCTAGACATTCTTAATTTTCTTGAAATCCGTGGAACTGTACAGTATCTCTCTCACCGTTCCTTCAGTGTTTCTTGTCAACTCCTCCTCAATCTCCATGGAACTCTGTAGATGTATCTCAAGGCACAGTTTTGGACACCTTACTCTTCTCTCTATATACCCTATATATACCCCTTTGGATTCACCTATCATCTCTATGTTGATAATACAAAACTATATTTATGTATACCTGACCTTACACCTGCAGTCCAGTCAAAAATTACAGTTAAGTGCCTGAGATCCAGAAATCTCAGCCTGGATAACCCTTCATCACCTCAAGCTTAACATGGATAAAACAGAACTTCTCATATTTCCTCCCAACCCAGGTCACATTGTCCCCTTCTCCATTACACTCAACAACTCTACTAGTTACCCAGTCTCACAAACATGCTGCCTAGGGGTTACATTTGACTCCTCCCTTTCCTTCTCCCCAAATACAGTATAAACAATGTACTATGTCTTGCCACTTCTTGTTTCACATCATTGCTAAGATATACCCTTTTCTATGTTCCACAAAAACTCTAATACATGGCATTGTTCTCTCCCATATTGATTACTTTATCATTCTTTTATCTGACTTCCCTGCCTCACACCTGTTTCATTTACAGTACATTCAAATGCTGCTGCCCGAATCATCTCATGCTCATCTAGGCATGTATCTGCTTCCTACCTCCTGAACTTGCTCTGCTGGCTTCCTATTCATTTCCGTGTGAACTACAAAATTCTCCTCCTTTCTTTAAAGGCCCTACACTCCTCTGCACCTCCATATATCTCAACTCTGATCTCTCATTACACCCCTACTCATCTCTTACGCTCATCCAAGGTTGTCTCATCTTCGTGACTTTTACCTCTTCAGCCATCTCCCATCTGAAACCTTTTTCACTAATCTCTCCCTACCAATGGAACACTCTTCCACTCAATATTTGGCAAGCCTCTTCACTTTTCACATTCAAAGCCCAGATGAAAATGCACCTATTAAAAGAAACATCTCATTAAATGTTCCATGCCTCTGCTACGAGCTCCAGATGGACTTAATCTCCCTTGACTGCACTTCTGACACTTTTACTCTTAATGTGTGTGTAGGCCTTCAAACATAACCCTTCAATTGTAAGCTCTTTGGGGCAGGTCTCCTTGTGCTTTATGTTGTAATGCTGTAAACGTGATCTAAGAGCTTGGAGTTCTTTTTAATGGGCATATTTCAAATAACATGCAAATAAGCTAATTACAGCATCATTGTTATGCTTCCCATTGCAGAGCTCCATTAAGGTTAACAGAGAGAGACTAATTTAGTACAGTTACTGTGCCAATATACCTCCAAATAACGTAGATGAATCTATGCTCTACATACTGAGTTGCCTGGGAAATATGCAAATCAGAAAAGCAATAAAATGTATTCAAATGATTTATTTCATATAATATGGAAGGCTCGTTCATAAAATATTACAAATATACTACTTCCTTGCTTTGAGTGTAAATTCTCCTTCCAATAAAGGGGACTAGTTTACTGTACAGGAGTATCTTTGTCGAAGATGTCCTATTCTATACTATGCACTGCAGCGTGTTCATTGTCGTGGAATGAGTACAGCAGTTCCTTGCTGGGCATGGTTTTCAGATTAAAAGCTACGGGGCCTATGCAGTAAGAGTTCATAAAAAATATCGCCGGGCCATTTAAATCGCCGTTTTTTTGAGTGGTGCAATCATGGTATTCAGAAAGCCTCGATTACCTGTGATAGCAAAATTCCCAAAGCAGGCGAGTTGCCGCCGGCGATAGGATTGCGCCTCTGAAAAGGTCTTACCCAGCGATTCATTTCTGCTGCAGAGAGAGCTGCTCAGAGAGAGCCACCTCTCCCAGCAAAAATCTCGGCCGAAATTTATGTTTTTTAATATACATTTTATTCCTAGTGTTGATGAGCAGGGGGTCTCCGGAGCAGAATCGCGTTGATTTCAGGTCCGGGGATGCCCTGCTTCCCGAGATACAGTACAGGCCCCGTTATGGGGTGCCAGTATCTCCTATGCATGGAAATTTCCCGATCACGTGATGGCGTATCTCGGGAAGCAGGGGGTCCCCGAACCCGAAACGAGTGCTGTTCTGCTGGGGAGATCCCCAGCTCATCAACACTAGGAATAAAATGTACTGTATATTAAAAAATATTTAGTAAGCACCAATACACCACCCCTGTCCCTCACCCCCCCCCCCCCCCATAAAACCATTATTTATTTTTTATACGCACAATTAATACCCCAAACTGACGGCGGTCCCGGGTGGTCCCCGCTAGGCTTCGTGGCCTCCAGGTGGTCCCCGTGGGTCCCGTGGAGGTCCATGGGTGTTCCCTGCCAATGTCTGGGGCTCCCCGGGTCATCCCCACGGGTGTCTGGGGGCCCTCGGGTGGTTCCCACAAAAAAGGCCCCCTGTTCTTCCCCGCAGGTGTCCCCCGTGGGTCCTTAGGACTGTACTGTATGTGTTTTGGTGGGGGTGAGGGGGAGGAGTATTTATTTAAATGTGGGTCATGTTTTTATTTTTTACATACAGGATTGTTACCGTAGGCAGCGGGGACCCACGGGTACCACCCGAGGACCCACAGACACCCATGGGTACCATCCGAGGACCCCCGGACGCCCATCGGTACCACCTGAGCACCCACGGGGGGGAAATCTGTGGGGGAAAACCATGGGCCCCACAGCTGTGGGGGCCGTGGGGACCCGCGGGAACACCCGAGGGCCCCCAGACACCCATGGGAACACCGGAGGGCCCCCAGACACCCACAGGGAACACGTGTGGACCCTATTGGGGCCCATGGGGACCACCTGGAGGCCACGGAGTCTAGCGGAGACCACCTGGAGGCCCCCAGACACCTGTGGGTACCCCCCAGGGTGCACTGTGGGGCCTGCGGACACCCGTCGGGACACCTGGGGACCCCTCGGACTGGGGTATTAATTGTGTGTATAAAAATAAATAATGGTTTTATGGGGGGCACAGGCAGGTGTTGGGGGGGTTGTGTATTAGATATTGTAATTTTATTGAGGGCCTAGGAGGTGGGTAGTAGGGTCGTTGTGTGTGTTAGTGTTAATTGTGGGTAGCGGGGGTGGGTGAAGGGGGTATTAGCTCCAAGGATTGGTGTTTAGGCTTACCGGGTGGGTAGCGGGAGGGGTTGACCCTTTCATTCCCTCAGCGGTATTAACCGCTATGGTAATGAAGGGGTTAACTCCATTCGCAACCCCCCCTCCCACAAGGCCTAAACACCCACCAAGGGCCAAATACCCCCTTCACCCACCCCCGCTACCCACTATAAGCCTGGCACTGGTGTTTAACCCCTTCATTGCCTTAGCGGTTAGCCGCTAAAGTAATGAAGTTGCCTGTAAATGCATTTTTTCTGCATCGGATTCATGCCGGGGGTCTCCGGTGCTAGAATTAATGGGTATCAGCACCAGAGACCCCTGGCATAAATCCGAGGCAGGAAAAAGCCGGATTTTTTCTAAGTCCTGTCTCGTCATTTATCGACGCTTCTCCCCACCTTCCCACCAACTTTTTCTGGCGCTTGGATTTGTGGAGAAAATCGCCATTCCAGAGCCGCGATAGGCGTCGATAACCTACTCGCGGCTACTGGAATTGCACGAGTTTATGAACATTCCGAAAAGCGGCGATAAGCTCACTCGGTGATTTTTTTTTAACAAATTTATTTTTGGCGATTCAGGCCTTTATCGCCCACTTATCTAGGCTTACTGAATAGCAGTAGGCATTTTGGGCGATAAGTGCTCGATAAGTGGCTTATGAACGTTTACTGCATAGGCCCCTAAATGTTTAATGTATCTTCTGGAAAACAGGTGCTGGACTCTTAAGTTAATACTCACTTTACCAGTGTCAATTCCAATGTCATGAACTGTGCTGTGGAAACATTGAGATCAGACCAGCTCTCATTAAAATTAAAAACGTGTTACCTTATTAGTTTAAAAAATGACTTTATTATAACAAAGTAAAGTAAAGGGCAAGGAAGCCCTGAAACACTGGTGTTGTTTTGGAGATCCGTGTGGTGACTATGTGCCTCTTATTTTTAAACTTGCTACATTAGACTTTTTGTGAAGTTATTTGCCTTGATTATATTGATTTTTGTCAATTTACCTTTTTGTAATAAAATAATTTTTTCAACTAATGAGGAAGCAAGTTTTGATTAAAAAAAATTATGGGTGCTGGTCTGATCTAAAAATGTCTATGTATGTGTATTGTACCTGATGGGGAAGGTACTGGGTATTAGCACCAGTTACAATTATTAACAGCGCAAGTTCTGTTTTTTTGTATTTTATGAACTGCGCCATGAAAATAAAGTACTTTTTTTTTTTAAATGTCAGGGTCAGTGCTGTGGGCTTTTGCATACCAAAACCACCACTTTTTCCCATGGAAATGCAACGTAAACAACTGACACAATTGTCACAATCAATTTAAACTGTATGTCATTGGAAGCAGCCTGGCAAATTCCCGAGAGCCGCAGCTGCTCGCAACGCAAATACATTAGTGAACATTTTATTTGCTGCAAACTACAATACTTAGAGATGTGTGGTCAAGTTCAACCAAATGTTAACAGGAGTTCTGAACTACAGCACATGAAATCCTCGATGAAGAAAAAGCAGAGAAAATCTAAACAATGCAAATATAGAAGTAAGAAGTTTCTGGGCGCATGACACATCTCTGTGATGGGAGGGCAAGAACACTGGAGGAAAATCTGCCCTTTCTCGTTTCGTACATTTTAATTTGGTTTTTTTTTTCCACTTCCCGAGTGTGACATTCGCAGTTTACTGTGCAACCTGCAATTAAAGGTTATTTATTGACGTGTAACCATATTTTCATTGCAGTGTAGCTGTCTTTACATAAGCTCAAATACTTTATTTCCGTAATGCAGCTCTTCTTGAAGTTCAAGAAAATGACAGCGAAACTGGGAGCCCGGCAAAGTAAAAGTGATGTCAAAATGCTTTAATTACCACCAGAGATTGTTCAGATTGAATTCACCTTTTTGTACTTTGCCATCATAATGAGACAAGGTGTTGCCAGACTGCAAAACGCCTCGGCATTGCAAAAAGTGCAATTATGAGATCCTCATTTAATCAGTGTTAAAGCTTCAGCAAAGTGAGCTTCTTTCTGGGTCTGCTCACCGGTGCGTTAACTATGCAGTGCTGCTGTGCCTATAGAGTGATCCCACCAACCTTGGATTTCTGTCTTTTAAAATGGGAATCATGACTCGCATTTTTATTAGCTTAGCTTATGTGCTCGCTAAAGTATACTGCAATGTCATAGTATTTCCCCCACTGTATTTCAGCAAGTGTTATATAGTAAATTCACACAGTATTCATAGTATCCGTGTATATGTATTGGGTGGAAGAACAAAATAAAAAATATATTTAGAGATCTAAATGATTGGGGATGAAGAAGCTGATGTGCACGTGTTATCCAGAGCATGAAAATGCCCAGATTTAATGAGGACCAGAATGGAAAAGATACCGTAGTCCTAGGGTGAAGCGCAGAGTAAGGTTGATGTAGCATTGAAAGTGTACAGTATACATTGCACACACATATTTTGGGGGTGTTTCCATTTCAATTCTGGGTTTTGGATGTAAATGGTTTTAGAAGCTTAAATGACACTTGACTTCGATTTGTAAGAGTTGGAAAATAAAGAAAAAGATTTTTCAAGAAAAAGGACTTTTATTTTCTATCGTGGTCTTGTCCTTATTCTTCTCGTTCGTCTAAACTGAAACTGCTATGATTTTTTTGTGTGGAATTCTGCACCATTTACAGTATTAAGATTGTTGTTGCTATTTATGTAGCTCAGATTCTTAGGGCCTCATTCTAGTAGCTTTGATAACTTTACTGCTATCTTGAACAATGTCGCATGTTCCTGCCGAACGGTTTGTCATTTGTGTTATCACGGTATTCATAAAGAATCTGAAACCCTCCACTGTTCATGTCCATTACATGCTGTGATGAAATCTGTCTCCAACAACTACTAATTATGATACTATAGTATTGTCTGCCTAAATTCTATCCAGCTGAGTAGAATAGCATATACTGACAGCTATGACCTTTAATCCAGAAAACACTGGTCAAAATGTTAAAAGTCATTACCTGGGTACTTAAGGGGTGCATAATGGGGTGTATCTGCCTCTTTTATTTCTTACTGTTCGTAGATGTTTAGAAATCTCAATCATATGGCACTATTTGAGTTTAGGAATTAAACATTTTTATTTAATTATTAACTGGGCATCAGATGTTAATTTTTACATGGGGACACATGAAATCCAAATAAGCCATGTACTGTAGTCATAAATACAATTCTGAGAGTTATTTATCATCGCCCCGGTTGCAAAATTAGGACAAACGCCGGTACAATCAACAGCCCCAGATTCATCAAAGACACAAAAAACTATTTGAAATCTGGTGCTGTTGCATGTTCCAAATTGTGGATCATTCTGTGTAGCTGGTAGAAGTTGATACATGGTCCCCTATATCGGTACGAAAGGTGTCAGAGGATTTTTTACCTGCTCGTTGCATTATTATTGCCTACTACATTTTTTCAATCTCTCCAGACACGTCCTACATTTGTTCGTTGTGCACCGCCATCTTTTTTATTTTTGACTTTATAGCCCTCTATGGCCTAAGCCTAAACCTCGCTCCCACTAAGCTCCACCATCCCCTGAGGAAGTGACGCAGAGTCAAGAAACGCGTAGGGAGGAGCTTAGTGTTTTGAGCCAGTCCAGCCACCGTAGCCGCCTGACGCTGTGAGAACGTCCTGCACCGCTGACATCATCAGTTTGCTAGTTGCGGGTACTGTATCCAGTGAGTCTCTCCGTTTGCTGATCAGGCTGTTGACAGGTTGCGGACGGCATCCGTGAGTTGTATCACTATCCCCCATTTATTGTAAGTGTGGGTAGTTTGTGTTTTAATTTTTTTATTAAAGTGTTGTACGTATTACACCATCTGTGTCTACCATCCCTTCCCGTTTGGGTTTGATGTATCCGTTTCACCTGCGAGTGCAAATTACCATCTGAAGGGAAGAATCACCGCGGTTTGATCACGTGCGGTCCGTGAGCTATCGTGTTGAAGGCAGGACACCAATACAGATTCTCTCCCCTGTATCAAACAAGATATCATCTTGTAAGTAGGGTTTCTTTGTCCATTGTTCTGATAGGGACCTGAGCTGTTACATACTGCACAATTGGTGTGTCTTTTTGATTCTATTATTGTAGAATCATTGTGGATACATCCCTGAGGACACCCCCACCCATCTGGAACTTAAAAATGGGAGGGAGGGGGGTGTAAAAATGGGAACGGGGGGGGTGTAAAAATAGGAAGGAGGGGGTGTAAAAATGGGAGGGAGAGGTGGGGTGGTTGGGGTAGAGAGAGGAGGGTGCAGGAGAGAGAGAGAATTGAGACGGGCAGGGAGAGAGGGGAGAGAGGGGTGAGAGAGAATGGAGATGGGGAGAAAAAGAGAAAAAAGAATTGTCATGGGGAGCACGGCTGAAGGTTCGCCTAGGGTGCCAAATACCCTTGCACTGGCTTGGGAACGCACACACCTTATGCTTTGACCCCGCTGGCTACTACAGCGTCCGCTGTGGCGGACGCTGCACGGACGAGAGCCCTCCACTCAATGGTGCCGGGCACGCTGCGAGGGAGGGCCGCAGCGCTGGGGCGAGAGTTGCTCCTGCTCTCAATAGAATTGAGAGCAGGACTTGCGACGAGCGATACGGTACGCCCCCCGGCGGTTCAGCCAATGAGGGCGAACCTGCCGGGTGACATCATGGCCGCGCCACCGTCACTCCCCCGCCATGCCCCCCCCGGTCTCTCTTCCTGCAGTGAGCTGCAGACCAGGGAATCAGCTGCACGCGCCGCCAATCTCGCGGGCGTGCGTTGCAGCGGAGTTACCGGGGCCTTAGCCTTACTTTGTTAACCCCAGCTCCCAGCCAGGGCAAGGCTCCTTACCTTAGCCCCCATCCCGTGCTGCCAAGCTCCGGTGACCACCACTCCACAAGTCCTGCTTGTTCTGTTTGCCTGTTCCTCCCCTTTCCCTTTAGCTCCACTCCCAGCTCTCTCTTTCAGCTCCTGCTGCAGACTGAGGCCGGGCCCAAAGCCAAGTGCTGCGCCCAGCTGCAGCTACTACAAAGGAGAGAGCGGCCCACATTCCATCAAATAGGACCGGCCGGGTGGAGGGGGGCAATTGCCCCCTTGCCTCTCTGGCCAGCCCGCCCATGTTTGCAGACCTGTCTGAGAAATGCAAATGCACTACAAGTGGTCTTTCTAGAATATTGAAATGGTTGAGCATAATCTAATATATACATACAGGAAAATGTATTCAGACATTAACAAAAAATATCAATTTCAAATAGTTGTCTCTATCAATTATTAACAAATATGCAGAACTTCATTTTATAGTTTATGGTGAAACACTGGATTTTGGGCAAATTTTTATTTTTTTAAAAACACAGGCCCTTAATCAATATTCTCAATTGCAGTGCAGCCTGTGAGATACAATCAAATACATATGTCTCACATACTTTCCTGAGAGAGAGAAGGGCCACAAAGAGAACACATCTGGCTTTCAAATGGGATGCCATGTAGCAAATTGGGCTTGTAATTGTAAGCCTCTGTCTTCTGGGCAGGAGATTGACTGCATTAACTGACCTATTTGTCACATCTCTAGTCTTCCAACTAAGATCAATTTCAGATGCTGGAAATGACAAAAAAACAGAGACACACACACACACACACACACACACACAAGAATGGAACAATATGGCTATGGTGGTGGAAAAAAGTGTCCAACAATCTACTGTTCAAGCTATAGTGAAGACAGAAAACACTCGAACGTGACAACACACAGGATTCCCACGCGTGCCAGTGTCCCTCCGAGGTCTAAAGTGAACTAAGGCTAAGAACTGGAAGAATAACTTGAAAAGATTAAATAACACATGGTTGGACTTAGTGAAGTTAGAAGAACAGATGAAAGCCTCACTGAGCTCAAAAGCAAACACCTATTCTATGACAGAGGTACAGATACTGGAAGAATCAGTGGAGTAGCCTTCATCGTTAACGAGAGATGGAGAAACAACTTAGTGGTGTATAAAACCTCATCAGAAAGAGCAGCTAGAATCGTCATTCAGTTGAACGAGCATGTTTAGTAGATTAAATATTAAATAAGGGGGCTGACACACACAACTAATTAGACAAACATAAGTATTTTAAAATATTTTCTATTTAACTTTTAATGTCGCCATGGTAACCAAATAAATAGGACTTTTTCTACCCAATTGTTTGTCTAATCTATTTTGTTGATTCAAGCTATTTTCCCCTTTTTGTTTTGTTTGGCTAATAATAATCACAACGATTTTAAAGAGGAGAACAGTACTGTACCTACTAGATTATAAGAAAAGAATCCTAACGAAAGTAGAAATATAATAATTCTGATGCACCAAGAAAATAAATATATATTTTTGCTTCAACCCTTTTTATGCTGGGAGACCAACCAATCTTCACTGATTGTGAATACGTAATCTTTTGGGGAAGCGATACTGTAGTCGTGATTGGCCACCAGTAACATGAATGGAAGTGTTAGTTGATATCTACAGTTAGGCCCGGAAATAATTGGACACTGATACAAGTTTTGTTATTTTGGCTGTGTACCCAAATAAATTCAAGTTGCAGTTAAACAATGAATATGGGCTTAAAGTGCAGTCTAACAACTTTAATTTGAGGGTATTCACATCCAAATTGGAGGAAGGGTTTAGGAATTACATCTCTTTAATATGTAGCCCCCTCTTTTTCAAGGGACCAAAAGTAATTGGACAATTGACTCAAAAGCTGTTTCATGGACAGGTGTGGGCTATTCCTTCGTTATTTCATCATCAATTAAGCAGGTAAAAGGTCTGGAGTTGATTCCAGGTGTGGCATTCGCATTTGGAAGCTGTTGCTGTGAACCCACAACATGAGAAGAATTCACGAGAGCAGATACAGAGGGTTCACCAAAAGGTGCAAACCATTCATAAGCCTCAAGAATAGAAAGGCCAGATTAGACTTTGCCAAACAATATCTAAAAAAGCGAGCCCAGTTCTGGAACAGCATTCTTTGGGCAGGCGAAACTAAAGATCAACCTGTACCAGAATGATGGGAAGAAAAAAGTATGGCGAAGGCTTGTGATGGCTCAGGATCCGAAGCATACCACATCATCTGTAAAACACGGTGGAGGTAGTGTGATGGCATGGGTATGCATGGCTTACAATGGCACTGGATCACTAGTGTTTATTGATGATGTGACAGAAGATAGAAGCAGCTGGATGAATTCTGAAATGTAAAGGGATATATTGTCTGCTCAGTTTCAGCCAAATTCAGCGAAGTTGATTGGACGGCGCTTCACTTTACAGATGGACAATGATCCAAAACATACTCCAAAAGCAACCCTAGAGTTTTTTAAGGCAAAGAAGTGGAATATTCTGCAATGGCCGAGTCAATCACCTGATCTCAACCCGATCAAGCATGCATTTCACTTGCTGAAGACAAAACTTAAGGCAGAAAGACCCAAGAACAAACAACAACTGAAGACAGTAAAGGCCTGGCAAAGCATCACAAAGGAGGAAACCCAGCGTTTAGTGATGTCCATGCATTCCAGCCTTCAAGCAGTCATTGCCTGCAAAGGATTCTCGCCAAAGTATTAAAAATGAACATTTTATTTATGATTGTGTTAATTTGTCCAATTACATTTGAGCCCCTGAAATAAGGGGACTGTGTATGAACATGGTTGCAATTCCTAAATGTTTCATACGATATTTTTGTTCAACCTCTTGAATTAAAGCTGAAAGTCTGCACTTCTATTGCATCCCGTTTGTTTAATTTCAAATCCATTGTGGTGGTGTACAGAGCCAAAATTATGAGAATTGTGTCAGTGTCCAATTATTTCCGGGCCTAAATTGTATGAATAGGGTGACCTTATTTGTTCCGGCAAAATCCACGACAAAAGTCACGCTTGTGCAGTTGGCACTCACCGACTGCACATGTGCAAACGGTGAGCGCCGACTGTGCATGCGTGAAGAGCACTTGCCGGCCGTGCATGCACAATTGGTGTTTGCCGATCATACATGCTCAATTGGCATTTGCCTGCCGCACATGCGCGATTGGAGCCTGCCGGCAAGCACCGATTGCACATCCTCGTGCAGCGGGATAGAAAACCAGGACAGTACCCCAAAATTCGGGACAGAGGCCTAAAAATCGAGACTGTCCTGGCTGGACCGGGACATCTGGGCACCCATGCTTAATCCTTTCGCTGCCAGAGGCGCCCAATCATTATTGCATTGCAATCAAAATGCTTCAGAGCTTTACAATGAGCTATAAGTCATTTCTGAGAAAATGTACAAAGGGCATAAGGCCCTGCTCTTTAAAAAAAATAAGTGTAACGGTGTTTCCCCCACCCCCTGGGAGATTCTACCATTACGGGTTGTGTGGTGCATGATACCTGAAGGTAACAGGAGGACTGAGTCGTCCTCCGTTGGTAGTGGGGACACAGGACCAGGCGTCTGGGGTTCATACACTACATATCTCTTTAGCAGTGCAGCACCTCCATCTGCCGTAGGCTCCAGGAACTGAAGGTGATCTCCCACGGTAGAACTGTTACCTCTCCCCCAGTAAGGTCACGCACCAGGCAGGAGGTATATAAAAACAGGAACAGTTTATTGTCTTCTGTACAGCACAGTTACACGGCAGTCTTCTGTCCAATGCAGTACTCTCAGCTCTCACTGAAGGATGGTCCCTGGACCGTCACTACAGGCCAAGGGACCCCGCAACCGTCCTAGCTTTTTCCCACCAGCATAGCAGAGGCAGAGGTATGGTCCACACTCACTCCCCCCGGAGGGAAGAGCATAAAGGAAGACTCCAATCTCAGGCTCCCAGTTGTGTGACCTGCCTTCCTCAGTGGGGGAAGGACACTACTAAATTTAGGGCGGTCCTGCCTTTAAGTACTGCCAGGAGGAGGGCACCAGGTCTGGCTCATGATTGGTCATGCCCAGGCCGGATGTCACAGCCACCCGCTGTCACTCAAGTGCAGCTCCGAGGAGGGGGAAAATCCCATATCAGCTACTGGCAACCTGATTGTACCAGGATTTACTGCCAGCCCAAAGGCAGACTTGTAGCCATAAGGTGATCTGGCTACATGTGTGCATAAAATTGTGACTTTCTTCATCCCTAGCGTCTAAGGTTACCATGGAAACCTTTACACTGCACTGGGCTCTGGGGAAGAGCTCCATTTGAAACCGCCCGGACACTTAACATTACAAATGCTTATATCTCTTGAACGGATGAGAAGATTTTACAATAAAAACAGTGTTGGAAAGGGCCCAAAGAGAAAATAAGTAGAAAATAAAATGCAAATAACGGGGCAATCAGTGCAGACTGCGGTTTCAAATTTATATTAGGAATAAACTCGTTGGACTTTGTTTAAAATATCGTGTGCTGTACGGAACGCTCAACCGGTCTACATCATTCTTAATCCATTGCTACAACTGAGGTCAAATAGGAAAAGAAAACAGTCATTTCTAATACAGTCATTTACAACATGTAACTGTAATTTAAAAGCAATTTGTGAAATAGTATAGCTTTGAATTTTCCTTGACAAAATCTACAAATACAGATGAAAAGAAAGTCCATGCATCATTAAAATACATATACAGTAATGAGTGATTAATTTGTACTTACATCTAAAGGTCAAATCTAAGTATATTAAAACATTTTCTGTAACTGTACTATATTTGTTATTCAGTCAGGTGTAGAGGTCTGTGAAATATCCACAGCACTTGGACCACCATGCAAAAATTGACCCTTTGTTTTGGGTGAAAAGCCGTGCATATTATTGTTTTGTCAAAATGAGCTGCATTAATCAGACCCTGAAATAGAGCTTATGGAGGAGAGGAGAGAGGTGGCATGAGAGGGGAGAGGACAAATGAGAGGGGTAAGGGGTGAGGACAGATGAGAGGGGTTAGTGGAGACGAGAGAGGAGAGAAGGGGAATATATACACAATACTTCAACTGCTTCAACGTGGTAGGAAGGTGGCAGCTGGTGTTCAAAAAGATGTATAGTGGCACTTGTGCTTTCAGGTTTAACCATACTATGTGCAGCCGAGTCCCCTACCCTGCCTCCGGTGCGGGGATCTCCCTGCTGTCCGTCCGGCAGGACCCCGCACAATAAGCGGGAACAACGTGGTGGCCATTCTGGAGCTTGGTGCATGCGCAGTGGCAATCGGTGTGGCAGCCATTTTGGATAGGCTCCGCAAGGACTACAGCGGGACTACAAGTCCAAGAATCCTCGGGGGGAGGGATACCACAGGGGCTGATCCAGCCAATGGACGGCATGCAGCCTGGAGGAACTGTGACAAGGAGCCAGCATACTCAGTCGGACGGAGGTGGTAAGACAGAAGGTAGTGTGCAGGGGGCAGTGCTTCCTGGGCTAGCCCTAGATTGTGCCCCCTAGGCCCCAGCTAGGCCCTGAGCCACACCAGCGGAGTGTTGTAGGGAAGGTCCTAGATAGGGACTCATTCCCTTATGGTTATTAGTACAGCCGCGCTGCACACTGCATCCTGGGACCAGG
Organism: Ascaphus truei; assembly: GCF_040206685.1. Taxonomy (NCBI): domain Eukaryota; kingdom Metazoa; phylum Chordata; class Amphibia; order Anura; family Ascaphidae; genus Ascaphus; species Ascaphus truei. Next base: position 439,083,438 of record NC_134484.1, on the reverse strand, counting down.
CCACAGGAACCCTGAGACATTGTGTTAGACCCTCCGATTGGAGTTCACACTGAGAGGAGGATCATGACCCTTAGGAGAGAGGGGATTTGTGTTGGAGACCCCGCTATGTGGGATCCGCTCCAACTCACCACACCAAGCAGCACCTGGATACTGGAGTAGCGTGGCTTCACATTTGGGTGGGATTGCTGGGACAGGACACTAGGGGTTTTGGTGCCATGGCACCCTCAGTACTTTGGGGCAACCACCACGTGTTGGGTCACTGTGTTATACTGTGGGTACCATTTATTGTGTTATCTGTGTTTAGAGAATGTACAGTAAAGCTTAGTTATATACATACGTGTGGTGTATTACTCATTACTGTATATTGGTTCCTGTGCGGAGTTATTCCACCATCGCTGGGATCCCTCATAGGTGGAGGCGCTGCACGCAAGGAGAAAGAGCTCACCCCAGGCTCCCATAGGTGGAGGCTTAGGCTTCCTGTGAGCAACAGGTACAGCAGCACATGCAGTTGCCCGCGAAGTTCCCTTAGGCATAGGGAAAGGGGACTACATATGAAAGCATCAACAGTATACCCAGCTAAAGAGGGAGAGGTACTTGCAAACATGCAAATGAGACCGGTAAAGCCTAAACCCTGAAATATGGAACACAAGAAAAAAGCAATGGAACTCATTCTCTGGAGACACAATTGTCCCTGGGAATGACAGCATTCAAGAAGAAGGCAGAGGGTGCTAAGAAACCCCAGAGATTAAACAAAAGCTGTCACTCAAACATAAATCTGGCTACCAACCACTGCTGGACTCTCTCCAGTGAAACAACATTGCACGAATTGGAAGAATAACTTGAAAAGATTAAATAGGATATGGTTGGACTAAGTAAAGTAAAAAGAAAAGATGAAGGCCTCACTAAGCTCAAAAGCAAACACCTACACTGGCGACACACTTTATTCGAGCTCGGCTAGTCCCACGAATTCGGGTATACCCGGGTGTATTGAGGTTTGTGACTGTTTTCTGCCCGAGTGCATTGAGGTATTTTCCAAGCAGGGATTGAAGCATTTTATTCCCGCTGGCTGCAATACTGCACAGTATATATATATATACTGCATTACAATTCATGAATTTATGCCATCTGGTAGACACGCGAAGCATTGCAGCCTATTAAATCCTAATCATTATCATTTAACAGATTAGCCGCCCGTCAGCCAGGCATGAACCCAGGCTGGGAAGGCAAACGCAACGGGGCTTGTCAGAGGTGAGGAGCGGCGCATTCCAGGTATCTGCCAGGTACATAATGGGTATTTGCTCGAATAAAGTGTGTCGGTGCAGTATCATATTACAGAGGTACAGAATATGGAAGAATCAGGGGAGTAGCCTTCATCGTTTACAAGAGATGGAGAAACAACATAGTGGCATATGAAACCTCACCAGAAAGAGCAGCCAGAATCGGCATTCAGTTGACAAAGCGCTATAGGCCCCAACATCAAGTCTCACAGTATCAGGATGCATGGAACCCTCAAAGGTAACATGTGAACACACAAAAGACAGAAGACTAAAATATGTACAAACTGCAGGGTTTATTGATAGATTAAAATAAACAAGACTAGAAAAACAAAATGGATCTGCAAAGTGTGCACAGCTACAAGCAAAAGGCTAAGGGAACACACAAAGGCACGGGGCAAATGGTACTAAGGGAAATAACAAAACATACCAAAGTTAGCTGCTTGCATTGCAGTGCTACATGAAAAAAACAAGAATTTCAGGGGACAAATAATGAACAAGGACACGCAGTGCAAGAGGAATACCACAACAAACAAGAAGGTACCTGTAGATCTGCAGAACTGGAAGCTTGGTAAAAAAGGAACAGGGAAAGACGCAGAGCTCGGGAACAAAGAATAACCTGACTGTAAACAAAAAAATTGACAAGCAAAGAACTAATAGACTGGGTGAGGTTTTATACCCAAACTGAGATGGCACATGGCCTCATGGACTGTTCTGGTTCTGGGCGTGAACCTGATTTCTCCATGCGCCCCTACATATCTACGAGGAGTACTGAGGGAGGGAATCATGATACACAGACAGTAACGTGGAGGTCTTCTACTACGAAATCAACAAATTTAACATCAAAGGAAATTGTCACCTCAAGATCATTATGGGAGATTTCAAGGCAAATATTTGAGATCATCAGTTGGTAAGTATGGTTACGCAATAGGAATGAACGTGGCGACAGAATTTGCAGAATGTGAAAACCTCTACATCATGAATTCATTCTTCAAGAAGACTCCAAATAGAACATGGACATGGAGTAGACCCAAATGAAACAAAGAATTAAACTGACTAGCTTACATTAATCACATAATTGAAGACTGCACGGTCCTAGACCGTTTTGACACAATGAGTGATCACTGATTGGTTTGCTGCAAATTACATCTGAATGCAAAGATGGAAAGAAGAAAAACGATTAAAAAGAAGAGACAAAACAATCAACATTAAGAACCTCAAAAATAACAGCAGAGAATGTAAACTAGAGTTATCAAGAAATCGCTTCAACTTACTCGAAATACATGGGAACACGTTGACAAATAATGATGAAGAACTTACAGTATGAAGATTGTAGTTGAAACTGAAGGAATCTCTAACAAAATATAGGATAAGAAAATACCGGATGAGACAAAGCAGTTAGTAATTTACAAGAAATGAAACAATGCCAAGATGCCAGAACAAGAAATAAATATACAGAGCTGGGCAAGATGATCCGCAAGCGTATAACTGGAGATGTAAGAAAATGTTACTGTCATATGGTGAAGAAGACTATCGAAAATAACAAAAGCTTAAAGAAAACAAAGCAGCGACTTATGATTGGAAGAAGCAGATCCACTCCAACAAGACAATGGATAAACAAAGACTTTGCTCTTATCATAGAGGGGGTTGAGTACTTCTACATTACATTTTTACAAGAGCACAGATAACACAGGGAATGATTCGGCAGAGGAAGAGAACCCTGCATTGTTCCAGAAGTGGCGGCAAAGGCAATAAAATCCATGAAGAATGTGAAGGCCACCAATGAAGATGAAATTACTTTTGACATTTGAAAAAGAAGCTGTGGAAGACGTAGAGAAAATCCTTGCAAAACTCTTGACATGAACAAAAAAATACTAGAGCAATGGAGCAATGGAGCAATGCCATAGTTATTTATACTGTGTACACAAATGTTCCCAGCACACAATGTAAATGAGAATCAGACAAAGGTCAATTGAAAATAAAGAATATATTGAGTGTACATAGGTAGATGCAATAAGGAATTGCCACTAGATAAGGCATGGGGAGTACATCTCAGCAAACAAAACTACTCAATGTCAATCTAAAGGGGAGAAGCAAAATGGAGGGATAAAAGGGGGTGAACATACAAAAAATATATAATGGGGAGGGGGGAGGACTACGTAAAACAATCATAAAAGATAAGGTGATATATACAAGGGGGGCAACGTTTCGGGGCTGAAATCGCCCCTTCTTCATGCCGTTCCCACAGACCTTTTGGGTCTGAGGTATTTCCCTTATGCACCTCCAAACAAAACCTCTCATCTATATCCATCACTGATATTTGAATATGCTTACAGCATGAACTTGATATAGGTTTTTTTCATGTACCTGTGCAGGACAGGTCTATTAAGACATTTCTCCTGCCACTGCAGAGGTAAATGAGAATTGTCACAGGTAGTGTTAGGACCTGCATACTGGTCATGCCGTGACATAGCTGCAGGCTTATAACCCTTTGGCCAAAGAGTTTAATTAAATGACCCTTACTTATGAGAAGACAAACGTCTTTAACCATATACATTGTCATTTGGATGTTGCATTGGGGCTTTTTGTTTTTTGTTGTATACAGGAGATTTCCCCCTACCTATAAACTGCGCCTTGTATTTCCTGCTGCAATTGTATCCCGAAAAAAGGGGGGGTTGTAGTGTGTCAGAAGCTGTCACAGAGGCAAAGAATGAGTCAGATACTGAGAATAAATGTAATAATATTTAATTATAATTTCAATACATATTTAATTATAATATTGGACTTGTATAGAACTGTATTATTAGACAGAGACATGTCCCCCGCGAATTGACCTGTCTCAGTCAATATTATTGTATTCTTTTTTTTACCACCTGACCTTTCCCCTCTTTATCAGAATATATCAATCAATCAGTTCCAGGTGGACAACAATCCAAGAAATATGCAAAAAAAATGCACAAAGCAGCAAACTGCCCAGGGACACTGGTGTACAAAAATAAAAAATAAATTTATTTTCAGTCAGACATGACAAACAAGGAGGTAGACACCCTCCAACGCGTTTCACATGACACGGTGCTTTATCAAGGACAGGTGGACAACACCATGTGTTGTTATATATAAAATATATAGGCATAGAGAGGGAGACCTGTCTCCTTCTCTCAGTCAGAATATATATATATATATATACTTGATTTTGTACCGGTCAATCAGTTTCAGTGGGTTTACAAGTTCAACACCCTTATTTTCTGGCTTACAAAAAATGTATTATATTTTCTATATAAAAGGTAGGTATGGAGCATTAGATTTTCACCATTTAGGACCATATACCCTGTTTCTAGTCCCTACCATTATACAAGTCTATCAAGTCTATCATTTCAGTTAACATGTGAAATGTTTCCTTCATATATTAACCCTTTGGGTGCTTCAGAACGTGCCCACTACATCATGGGATCGAGCACTCCAGGGGGCCCATAACCTAGTAGCTACATCATATCATGCCCTTTTTGTACTAGTTTTGCAGGTAATATTGCGTGCTTCAGTGCTAGAATGGGAATCTGACGCAAAGGGAAATGGAAGAGGAGGACTCACTGGATTTGCCGGTGGGGCCGTGACACTCCATTGCCGTGGCCCCTCCCTGCAGCACCCAAAGGGTTAATATGCACGCCTTGTAAATATTTTTTCCTCATACTCATATTTATTTCTCCATCTCAGTCCTCGTAAACCACATTGCTTTTATACTTAGTTTGTTAACTAACATGGTCATGGTAATGGCATGAATATCATTTGCCCACTATTAACAGCATTAGCAAAACAAACTGTGCAACATTACATAACAGTGTGATTTTATTTTTCCCGTCAAATTCGTATTTTTTCCATAATGCAAAAACCAATCGACGTGTGTCGGCATAAACCACGCACAACATTTTTTTATTTTTTTTTACAACCATGAACAGCTGCACATAAACCTCAACTTCACTTAAACATCTCACAAAATACCTTGTTGAAAGATGTAATTTCCCTCAATTCTTCTAGCAGGAAAGATTAAGATAGGGACATGCTTAACGCTGATACTGGGGGGTCGCACTGCAATTCCACGTTACCTGCCACAATACTTGAGTTACCCCTTTACTTGACTGATTTAGTTAATGCGTGGTTAGCTGTCGTGGTTTAGCACCGCTTAGTAACATTGGACTAAATGTTTATCAACATTACCCAGTAGATATCTTGATGAGTTGGTTATTTTTGTTGTCAAATTCAAAAGCAATGAAACAATATGAAAACATACTACTGTACAGTACGTATAATCACACACTTACAATACATTTCCTGTATCTTTACCTTTAGAGATATTGGTAACAATTCTAATGTAATATTCATAACTGTCAAATAATAATCTTGCTTCGGTTTTGTTTTGGGGTTTTTTTGCTCCTAAGGATCAATATATTATTTTAACATCATTTTGTTAGGGATCTTCTATGTACAGATGCAAAAATGAAAGTTTGATGAATATATCTTCCTGAAGATAAGAAATATACTTTTTTTCTATGCAGGCATTAGCGGTTTCCTACTAAGTGGAAATGGTAAAGCCTTTTTTTTTTTTATTATTTGCATTTTGTTTGTATTTTTGTTTATGTCTGTCATTCCCTTTAAATAACAGTTATTTGGGATTTGTATCCCTTTTACCCAGCATAACCATTTCTGCCAGGTGTGTAAAAAAAAAAAAAAAAAATGGCAAACAGTTGCAGCTTTTGCATATTTTCAATGAAATACAATGAAGAAATATACAAGGAACCAGGCCTTAGAGGAACAATGCCTATTATTTCTGGCTACCATTTAAGCCTATTAGCCAACCCACTGTCTTATCTATGAAACATTAGCTCACCAGCGTGATCTCTCTGCGGCATTGCTGGGGAAATAACAGTGCTGGAGGTAGAGAAACAAGTCTCCTTACCTGCAACATTGGCAACATCTTCTGTGGTCAAATTGTGGACATCGGTGCGCACTTGAAACATTACAGCTGATCCTAGCACACTAAAATAGTTCAAAGAAAAAGCAAACAGATTACTACTTACAGTGTGCATAATCACAACACAATTATGCGCACAAAGTACAATGCACAAAGCTGCTATATTTTTTTTTTTATTACATCTGTTTGTTGCCAGGAAAACATGAAATACATTATAGAGCACGAGAGATAGGAAATTGTCAATTAAGAAATAATAAATAATTGTGCACACTCAAGGAAAACACAGTGCAGCTAAAATCTCTTTCACACTATTATCATAAAGCTACGAATAGGAGGTTTTTAACGTGCCCGTTTTTCTCTGGGCCACACGTGTTTTTTTGCAAAAGTCCCTGGCGCACATTTTTTCTCACAATTTTCATACAGGGCCAGGCCAATGCAACAACATATGAGGAAAGTTTTGATGAGCAAGTATTTTTAGAGATCATTTTGATTTGACCCTTGGAGCTGGGACAAGAGGAGTTACATAAGGCTATTTGTATCCATTCCTAATCCTCCTAAAATGCAATAAATATTCTAAAGAACAATTCCTGGACTGCACCCACCTTTGCAACAGCCTAAATGTTTGCTGTGGGCAGCAAGAGTACATGTAGGTAATAAGCTTTAGCCCAGCAACTTGACTGGCACATTAATCATCATGTCCCTTAAGAATGACTGAAGATCCTAACTAATCAGAATGCAATTTGTTTGCATGATTTTACAGAGTGAATCATGGAAGGGAAGCATGTGTTGCAACAGATAAAGTCATCCATAGTATCAGTCGTTGGCTGAACCACTGATTGAGCCACCTGTGCTGAAGCAGGGATATCGTTAAAACCTGACCTGTTGGTGGCCCTTGAAGACTGGAGTTGACCTCTACTCCCGATCTAGACTGCTTTTCATAACAAAATAAGAATTAATATAGGATAAAGGTACGTTTTAATAGTTAGCACTTCGGGTAAAACACCCCTGAAGAAGGATATTTAGTGGTCCTGAAAACTTGCAACTATCTTGTAACATCAGTTAGCCATTAAAAGACATCAGCTTTTATTAACATTTTAATTTCTTTTTTTTTTAAATGAGAATCAGTGTTTATTCTACTGGCTAACACGGTACCATTCTTCACACACCATAACATCTATAAACTCAATTTGTATTCAAGCATACAATGTCAAATTATGCAAACAAAATCAAAATATGCTCATACTAGCTCAAGACTCACAATTTTCAGATTCCCAATGCCAATGATTACTTGAGTGGTGCAGAAAGTTTAGCAATAACAAAATATATCTTTTAATTTTAAAGATCCTTTATATGTACTCTGTATCATCCTTTATCTGTACAAAATATTTATAAATAAGGTCCACCATTCAAATTACAAGAGCAGAAGAACTGAAGGTCATTAATCACACCAAAGAACTATTAGAAAGATATTACAGATGAGTGAAATCTTCAGGATCCGGTTTGCAATTTTTTGTTGTTGCAAAATGTTGGGGTGTTTTATAAATTAACACCACACAGTGATATTGGACGGCGCTGACTACACAGTGTATCATAAAGTGAAATGAATCAGTAATTATCATTTTTTAAAGTGTTACAAGTGAATGTTATGTAACAGGGTATGTATATTCTGCCTCTTTCCCCACCCGGTTATGTAAGTCCTGCTAGCTGCAGGCTGTAATGGGTTAATTCTATGGGTTTGTGCCCCCACCCATGCTCCTCTATGATGGATAGGAGTTAAAGCTGCAGTTCAGTCTATATCCTGCATGTGTGTTTTTTTTAATAAATCAGTTCTGTAGTAAGAAATAATACTTTTAGCATTTTCTGTTTTTAAAAAAACAACTTTGAAAGACCAATTTTCTTGTATTCTATTTTAACAAGCATTTGCTAAGGCACTGCCCCCTCATGGCCTGTCACAAACCCAGGCACACCCCTTTGTCAGCACTGCCCTCCCTCTCTCTAAACGTGCACTAGCATCTGGTCACATGATCTTCCTCATACAGTAGTACATTCAAGGAAGCTGGAGAAAAGGGATCAGCCATGCATAGCAGCTCGGATAGGCGATTTCAAACTTATTACAGTGTTTATTCCATTCATTGCACGTGTATATAATGTAAAATTGTAATAATTCCATTTATAGCAAACGTGTATATGTGAATATTATTTAGATGTATATGTATGTTACTGAAATGTGGAGTGAGTGTGTAGGTAAATACACACAATACACTTCCACTGCATATATATATATATATATATATATATATATATATATATATATATTATATATTATATATGTATGTATATGTGAAGTTATGTGAGTAAAAAAGTGACAAAAACCCTCCATAGCAAGGCAAATAGCAAATGGAAATATTACTGTATGCTCATTTGTATGTATATATATATTTATATACACACACACTTCAAATACGGATAGTGATTCACGTAAATGATATATATATTCACTTTCTGGGAGTATAAGAGTGACTGTCCTGTTGTTGCTTTTTTTGTATCCATCATTGAATGGTATGCACCCTCTCTTTACGTTTATTTTATACTAGCTGAGAGACCCGGCGTTGCCCGGGATGTAATGTTCCCGCTCCTCTCTCTCTCCTCACCCCTCCCCCTCTCTCTGTTTGTCCCCCATTCACATCAATCCAGTTCCCCCCCTCCCTCCTTTACAGCTTCATGCAGTGTGTGTGCGTCAGTCATTGTGTGTGCGTCAGTCAGTCAGTGTGTGTGCGCGCGCGTCAGTGAGTCTGACGCAGAAACACAAACACACACACAGACTGACTGACGCACACACACACACAGTCAGTGTGTGCGTGTGTGTGTGCCTCAGTCAGTCAGTATGTGCGTGCGGCAGTCAGTCAGTCATTCAGTCAGTGTGTGGGTGTGGGGGTGTGCGCGCGCGCACGTCAGTAAGTGTGTGTGTGTCAGTCACTGTGTGTGTGTGTGTCAGTCAGTGTGTGTCAGTCAGTGTGTGTGTCAGTGTGTGTGTGTGTCTCAGTGTGTGTGTGTGTGTGTGTGTCAGTGTGTGTGTGTGTGTGTGTGTGTGTCAGTGTCAGTGTGTGTGTGTGTCAGTGTCAGTGTGTGTGTGTGTCAGTGTATGTGTGTGTGTGTGTACCATTCATTGTGTGTGTGCGCGCGTCAGTCTGTGTGTGTGCGCGCGTGGGTGTGGGGGTGTGTGCGCGTGCGTCAGTCAGTGTGTGTGTGTGTGTGTCAGTCAGTGTGTGTGTGTGTCAGTGTGTGTGTGTGTGTGTGTCAGTGTGTGTGTGTGTGTGTGTGTGTGCAGCAGTCAGTGTGTGTGTGTGCAGCAGTCAGTGGGTGTGTGTGCAGCAGTCAGTGTGTGTGTGTGTGTGTGCGCGCGTCAGTCTGTGTATGTGTGCGTGTGGCTGTGAGGGGTTGTGTGCATGCGGCTGTGAGGGGTTGTGTGCGTGCGTCAGTATGTATGTGTGTGTGTCAGTCAGTGCGTCAATCAGTCTGTGTGTGTGTGCGTGCATCAGTCAGTCAGTGTGTTCGTGCGTCAGTGTGTGTGCGTGCGTCAGTCAGGGTGTGTGCGTGCGTCAGTCAGGGTGTGTGCGTGCGTCAGTCAGGGTGTGTGCGTGCGGCTGTCAGTGTGTGTACGTGTGGCTGTCAGGGTTTGTGTGCGTGCGCCAGTCAGGGTTTGTGTGCGTGCGCCAGTCAGGGTTTGTGTGCGTACGCCAGTAAGGGTGTGTGTGCGTGCGTCAGTCAGGGTGTGTGCGTGCGTCAGTCAGGGTCTGTGCGTGCGTCACTCAGGGTGTGTGCGTGCGTCAGTCAGGGTGTGTGCGTGCGTCAGTCAGGGTGTGTGCGTGCGTCAGTCAGGGTGTGTGAGTGCGTCAGTCAGGGTGTGTGCGTGCGTCAGTCAAAGGGCAGGCGTGGGGGGGGGTGAAGGGCAGGGGTAGGGGGGGTGAAGGGCAGGGGTAGGGGTGGGTGAAGGGTAGGGGTGGGTGAAGGTCAGGGTTAGGGGGGGTGAAGAGCAGGGGTAGTAGGGGGGGGTGAAGGGCAGGGGTAGAGGGGGGTGAAGGGCAGGGGTGGTGAAGGGCAGGGGTAGGGGGGGTGAAGGGCAGGGGTAGGGTGGGGTGAAAGTGAGGCACAAATTGTTGGCAGGAGTAAAATGTCCCTACACACACACACACACACAACGGGAGTGAGAGGTGGTGGAGAGTGGGACTGGCGCAGATCCGAGGCTGCTTGGCCCCCCAGCGGCTGGGGAGTTGGCGGCCGGGGGGGTAAGGGAGCGGGCGGGGGGGGGGTAAGGGAGCGGGCGGGGGGGGGGGTAAGGGAGCGGGCGGGGGGGGGTAAGGGAGCGGGCGGGGGGGGGTAAGGGAGCAGGCGGGGGGGTAAGGGAGCGGGCGGGGGGGGGGGGAGGGAGCGGCGAGGGGGTAAGGGAGCTTTGGCGGCTGGGGTAGGAGGGCCGCGCTTACCCCCTTTGTGAGTGTTTGTATGATATAGATATATATGCACACGCACGCATATACATGCGCACGCGCACACATACACGTGCACACGCACACATACATGCACACACGTACACATGCGCACACGCACACATACATGCGCTCACGCACACATACATGCGCACACGCACACAAACATGCGCACACGCACACATAAACATGCACACACGTACACATAAACATGCACACACGTATACATGCGCACATAAACATGCGCAAACGCACATATATACACACACAAACA